>NC_090830.1:52557043-52731959 GCF_028021215.1 Eschrichtius robustus
ATATGGTAATGTATCCAATCCTCATCCCTTTCTATTTGGTGAACCATAAGTTTTTTAATGAATCTGTGATTGCCTCTCTCTGTGGAAATATCTTCATTGGTCTCGATTTTTAAGTAACTCCTAAAAGTGATATGATAGGATAGGTGTCTTTTGCTTTCTCACTTACTACAGGTGGCGTGATTACGTCTAGACTCATCTATGGTGCTGCAAATGGCATTGTTTCATTTTTTCACTAGCTCATATTCCATCTGTACAGGTAGCAGTTCTTCTTTGTCCGCCCATCTGTCGGTGGACTTTTTGGTTACTTCCGTATCTTGGCTATTGTAATACTATGCAATGCAGATTTGCATACCTGTGTCCTTCCAATTCTGTCTTCTTAGTTTATAGGTCCAGGAATAGGTCTGCTGGATCCTATGGTAGCTCAATATTTACCTTTTAAAGGCACCTCTATTCTGTTCTCTTTAGTGGCTCTTTCCAGGTTACGTCCCACATAAAGTTGAGGGTATGCATTTCTTCCCAGCACCTTCAGCATTTATTCTTTGCAGTTTTTGCTGATGGTTATTCTGAGTGGTGTGAGCTGATACCTCTTTGTGGTTCAATTTGCATGTGTCTCATAATGCGTTGAAATTGAGCTTTTAGACATGTCCTTTTTATTTTTCCAGCTATGATTAGAGCTTATTTCTTCAAAGTGTTTTCTTAAAGTATGTGTCACCATTTGAAATATTTTGGCCATTACCTCCCTCAAGACATTTTGAGGGCAAGTTTCATTTACAGTTCTGCAGTACTTGTTCCTATGAAATGACCATTAGCACGGGCTTTAAAGCTGCTTTTGCAGGTAACTGCCAGAGGGCAGCAGCCTTTCTATGTTCCCCACCCTGGTAACTAGGGAAAAGCCCTTGCGGCCTGTGGTGTTTCTCGGTTAAAAATTAGAGTGGAGTGTGCCTGGAGAAACCCACACAAGCTGATGTCTCCTTACTTTTGTTGGATTTTTAAATGTAATTTTTATTTTTTATTGGAGTAATTTTCCACTGTGTACGTGGACCACTTCTACTTTGTGCATTCCTCGGTTGATGGACATTTTCATTTCTTCCAAGTGTTGGCTATGGTAAATATTGTTGGAGTGCAGGATTGCCAGCCTGTGACTTTTTGATTCTCATTTTCTCAGGTGATAGGCCCAGCAGTGGGTGTGATTCATTGACTGGTAGCACCGTGTTTCCCCTTTCAAAGCACCTCCTTTGTGTTTTCATTAGTGGCTCTTACCACGTCCCCCTTAGAATCGAGGGTACGCATTTCTCCACAATCGCTTCAGCATTTATTGTTTGCAGCATTTATGCTAATGGCCCTACTGGCTGCTGTGAGCTGATAGGTTTTTGTAATTTGGGTTTGCATGTATTTGAAAATTCGTAAAACTCATTATTTTTCTCCGCCGTTTTCTTTTCTGTTACAAAAAGGAAACAAATGGGAGTACATTATAACTCTGGAAACTGTCTTCTTAGAAGGTTGCCCTCTTTTGAATTTTTTGGTCGATTTTCCACCCCAGAGTTTTTTTAGAGAGCAGGTGTCATTTCCCGAACTGCAAGTTTGGTGAATATTTATTGACCTTTAGAAATGGGTTTAAAGCTGCTGTTGTGGGAAGTGGCCTCAAGCAGGCAGCATTTCTCCATTCCCAAATCTGGTTTCTAGGGCAGCAGAGCCTTTCTGGAAGTCGTGTTCCTAGGTTGTAAATTACATTGGAATGTGCATGGAGAAACCCCCATAAGTTTATGTCTCATTATTTCTTCTTGGTTTTAAAAATTTATTAATTGTGGTAAAGCTTAGAATATTGTTTGTCCTAGGTGTACACAATCTGGTTCATTTGTAGATTATATATGTCTATTCAAGTACAGATCCTCTTCCCATGTAAAATGTTACAGAATGTTCCGCAGACCTCCCTTGCTATATGGTCGGTCGTTTTGAGATATGTATATAATATGTGTTTGTATACATATAGTAACACTAATCTTAATTTATCCATTCCCCCCACCTTTCCTTTTAGATGAGCATAGTTTGTTTTCTAAGTCTGTGAGTGTCTTTCTCTGTGGAAATATGTTCATTTGTGTCAGTTATTAGATAACGCCTATAAGTGATATCATAGAATATAGGTCTTTTGCTTTCCGACTTACCTCATGTTTCATGATTATCTCCAGAGTCATTTGTGGTGCCTCAGAGAGCAATGGTTCATTGTTTTCCATGGCTAATATTCCATTGTGTACATGGACCACTTCTTCTTTATCCATTCACCTCTTGTTGGATATTTTGATTGCTTCACGGTCTTGGCTATTGTGAATAAGTCTGCACTGCAGCTTTTGCGGCCTGTTTCTTCTCGATTCTTGCCTTCTCAGGTGAGAGGTCCAATGGTGTGCCTGCTGGATTGAATGGTACCTCCATTTTTACTTTTAAACACAGCTCCTTTCTATTCTCATTATTGGCTGTTACCCTTTTACGTCTCAACAGCAGGTAGAGGGTTCACAGTTCTCTAAAACCCCTTCAGCATTTATTGTTCGTAGACTTTTTGCTGATGGTCAGTCGATTGGTGTAAGTTGAAAACTTTTTGTAGATTAGATTGCATGGGTCTAACACTCCCTGAGGTTGAGTTTTTATCCATTTTCCTTTTTTTTAAAAGAGCGTCAGTAAAACGTAACTCTTCATATTCTCTTCTTGAAACATTTGCCTGTTTTGAAATTTTTTGTCCATTCCCTACTTCAGCACAATTTTTTAGGGCAGGTGTCCTTACAGCCCTGAGTCCTTGTGAATGTTAAGTGACCATTAGCTGTGACTTTAAAGCTGCTCTTGCAGGAAACGGCCACAAGGTGGCAGCATTTCTCCTTTACAAAATTTGGTTACTAGGGAAACAGAGCCTTAAAGGAAGTGGTGTTCTATGTTGTAAATTAAAATGGAATGTGCCAGGAAAAAGCTCTTTAAGTTTATCTCTCATTACTTCTTGTTCATATTTGTAATTTACTTTTTATTTTTTATCCCAGCAAATTTGATTACAATGGTTTGTTTCTTCTTGGTGTGCAAGATGTGGTTCTTTCACACATATATGTGTATCTATTCTTCCTCGCATCCTTTTCCCATTTAGGTTATGACAGAATGTTGAGTATTCTTCTCCTGGTCTTCCGTACGCCTTTGGTGATTATATATTTCACATGGTATGTATATCTCTGTTAACCCCAATATGGTAATGTATCCAATCCTCATCCCTTTCTATTTGGTGAACCATAAGTTTTCAAATGAATCTGCGATTGTCTCTCTCTGTTGAAATATCTTCATTGGTATCAATTTTTAAGTAACTCCTAAAAGTGGTATGATAGGATATGTGTCTTTTGCTTTCTCACTTACTACAGGTGGCATGATTACGTCTAGACTCATCTATGGTGCTGCAAATGGCATTGTTTCATTTTTTTCAGTAGCGAATATTCCATCTGTACATGGAGGAGTTCTTCTTTGTCCATCCTTCTGTTGGTGGCCTTTTTGGTTACTTCCATATCTTGGCTATTGTAATACTGTGCAATGCAGATTTCCTGCCTCTGTCTTTCCAATTCTCTCCTCTTAGATTATAGGTCGAGGAGTGGGCCTGCTGGATCATATGGTAGCTCAATGTTTACCTTTTTAAGGCACCTCCATTCTGTTCTAGTTCGTGGCCCTTTCCAAGTTACGTCCCCCTTGAAGTTGAGGGTATGCATTTCTCTACAACACCTTCAGCATTTATTGTTTGTAGTTTTCTTGCTGGTGGTTATTCTGACAAGTGTGATCTGATACCTCTTTGTGGTTGAATTCGCACGTGCCTCATAATCCATTGAAAATGAGCTTGAAGGCATGTCCTTTTTTATTTTTCAAGCTGTGATTACCCCTTAGTTCTTCAAAGTGTTCTCTTAAAGTATGTGTCACATTTTGAAATGTATTGGCCATTACCTCCCTCAAGACATTTTGAGGGCAGGTTTCATTTACAGTTCTGCAGTACTTGTTCCTATGAAATGACCATTAGCACAGGCTTAAAGCTGTTTTTGCAGGTAACTGCCAGAGGGCAGCAGCCTTTCTATGTTCCCCACCCTGGTAACTCGGGAAAAGCCCTTGCACCCTGTGGTGTTTCTCGGTTATAAATTAGCGTGGAGTGTGCCTGGACAAACCCACACAAGCTGATGTCTCCTTACTTTCGTTGGATTTTTAAATGTAAGTTTTATTTTTTATTGGAGTAATTTTCCACTGTGTACGTGGACCACTTCTACTTTGTGCATTACTCGGTTGATGGGCATTTTCATTGCTTCCAAGTGTTGGCTATGGTAAATATTGTTTTAGTGCAGGATTGCCAGCCTGTGACTTTTTGATTCTCATTTTCTCAGGTGATAGGCCAAGCAGTGGTTGTGATTGACTGACTGGTAGCACCGTGTTTCCCTTTTCAAAGCACCTTCTTTGTGTTTTCATTAGTGGCACTTACCACGTCCCCTTTAGAATCGAGGGTACACATTTCTCCACAATCGTTTCAGCATTTATCGTTTGCAGCATTTATGCTAATGGCCCTTCTGGCTGCTGTGAGCTGATAGGTTTTTGTAATTTGGGTTTGCATGTCTCTGAAAATTCCTAAAACTCATCATTTTTCTCCGCCGTTTTCTTTTCTGTTAAAAAAAGGAAACAGTTGGGAGTACAATATAACTCTTGATATGGTCTTCTTGGAAGGTTGCCCTCTTTTGAATTTTTTGGTCAATTTTCCACCCCAGAATTTTTTTAGAGAGCAGGTGTCATTTACCGAACTGCAAGTTTGGTGAATATTTAGTGACCTTTAGCAATGGGTTTAAAGCTGATTTGTGGGAAGTGGCCTCAAGCAGGCAGCATTTCTCCATTCCCAAATCTGGGTACTAGGGCAGCAGAGCCTTTCTGGAAGTCGTGTTCCTAAATTGTAAATTACGTTGGAATGTGCATGGAGAAACGCCCCTAAGTTTATGTCTCATTATTTCTTCTTGGTATAAATTTTTTTTAAAAATTTGAGTAAAGCTTAGAATATTGTTTTTCCTAGGTGTACACAATCTGGTTCATTTGTAGATTATATATGTCTATTCAAGTACAGATCCTCTTCCCATGTAAAATGTTACACAGGGTTCTGCAGACCTCCCTTGCTATATGGTCGGTAGTTTTGAGATATGTATATAATATGTGTTTGTATACATATAGTAACACTAATCTTAATTTATCCATTCCCCCCACCTTTCCTTTTAGATGAGCATAGTTTGTTTTCTAAGTCTGTGAGTGTGTATCTCTGTGGAAATATGTTCATTTGTGTCAGTTATTAGATAACGCCTATAAGTGATATCATAGAATATAGGTCTTTTGCTTTCCGACTTACCTCATGATTCATGATTATCTAAAGACTCATTTGTGGTGCCTCAGAGAGCAATGGTTCATTGTTTTCCATGGCCAATATTCCATTGTGTACCTGGACCATTTCTTCTTTATCCATTCACCTCTTGTTGGATATTTTGATTGCTTCACGGTCTTGGCTATTGTGAATAAGGCTGCACTGCAGCTTTTGCGGCCTGTGTCTTCTCGATTCTTGTCTTCTCAGGTGAGAGGTCCAATGGTGTGCCTGCTGGATTGAATGGTACCTCCATTTTTACTTTTAAACACAGCTCCTTTCTGTTCTCATTATTGGCTGTTATCCTTTTACGTCTCACCAGCAGGTTGAGGGTACACAGTTCTGTAAAACCCCTTCAGCATTTATTTTTTGTAGACTTTTTGCTGATGGTCAGTCGACTGGTGTAAGTTGAAACTTTTTGTAGATTAGATTGCATGCGTCTAACACTCCCTGAGGTTGAGCTTTTATCCATGTTCCTTTTTTTAAAAAAAACAGTGTGAGTAAAACTTAACTCTTCATAATCTCTTCTTGAAACATTTGCCTGTTTTGAATTTTATTGTCCACTCCCTACTTCAGCACAATATTTTAGGGCAGGTGTCCTTTACAGCCCTGAGTCTTTGTGAATGTTAAGTGACCATTAGCTGTGAGTTTAAAGCTGCTCTTGCAGGTAACGGCCACAAGGTGGCATCATTTCTCCTTTACCAAATTTGGTTACGAGGGAAACAGAGCCTTAATGGAAGTGGTGTTCTAGGTTGTATATTAGAATGGAATATGCCAGGAAAAAGCCCTTTAAGTTTATGTCTCATTACTTCTTGTTCATATTTGTAATTTACGTTTTATTTTTTATCCCAGCAAATTTGATTACGATGGTTTGTTTGCTCTAGGTGTGCAAGATGTGGCTCTTTCACACATATACAGGTATCTATTCTTCCTCGCATCCTTTTCTCATGTAGGTTATGACGGAATGTTGAGTAGTCTTCTCCTGGTCTTCCGTACGTCTTTGGTGGTTATATATTTCACATGGTTTGTATATCTCTGTTAACCCCAATATGGTAATGTATCCAATCCTCATCCCTTTCTATTTGGTGAACCATAAGTTTTTAAATGAATCTGCGATTGCCTCTCTTTGTGGAAATATCTTCATTGGTATCAATTTTTAAGTAACTCCTAAAAGTGATATGATAGGATATGTGTCTTTTGCTTTCTCACTTACTACAGGTGGCGTGATTACGTCTAGACTCATCTATGGTGCTGCAAATGGCATTGTTTCATTTTTTCACTAGCTCATATTCCATCTGTACAGGTAGCAGTTCTTCTTTGTCCGCCCATCTGTCGGTGGACTTTTTGGTTACTTCCGTATCTTGGCTATTGTAATACTATGCAATGCAGATTTGCATACCTGTGTCCTTCCAATTCTGTCTTCTTAGTTTATAGGTCCAGGAATAGGTCTGCTGGATCCTATGGTAGCTCAATATTTACCTTTTAAAGGCACCTCTATTCTGTTCTCTTTAGTGGCTCTTTCCAGGTTACGTCCCACATAAAGTTGAGGGTATGCATTTCTTCCCAGCACCTTCAGCATTTATTCTTTGTAGTTTTTGCTGATGGTTCTTCTGAGTGGTGTGAGCTGATACCTCTTTGTGGTTGAATTTGCATGTGTCTCATAATGCGTTGAAATTGAGCTTTTAGACATCTCCTTTTTATTTTTCCAGCTATGATTAGAGCTTATTTCTTCATAGTGTTTTCTTAAAGTATGTGTCACCATTTGAAATATTTTGGCCATTACCTCCCTCAAGACATTTTGAGGGCAAGTTTCATTTACAGTTCTGCAGTACTTGTTCCTATGAAATGACCATTAGCACGGGCTTTAAAGCTGCTTTTGCAGGTAACTGCCAGAGGGCAGCAGCCTTTCTATGTTCCCCACCCTGGTAACTAGGGAAAAGCCCTTGCGGCCTGTGGTGTTTCTCGGTTAAAAATTAGAGTGGAGTGTGCCTGGAGAAACCCACACAAGCTGATGTCTCCTTACTTTTGTTGGATTTTTAAATGTAATTTTTATTTTTTATTGGAGTAATTTTCCACTGTGTACGTGGACCACTTCTACTTTGTGCATTCCTCGGTTGATGGACATTTTCATTTCTTCCAAGTCTTGGCTATGGTAAATATTGTTGGAGTGCAGGATTGCCAGCCTGTGACTTTTTGATTCTCATTTTCTCAGGTGATAGGCCCAGCAGTGGGTGTGATTCATTGACTGGTAGCACCGTGTTTCCCTTTTCAAAGCACCTCCTTTGTGTTTTCATTAGTGGCTCTTACCACGTCCCCCTTAGAATCGAGGGTACGCATTTCTCCACAATCGCTTCAGCATTTATTGTTTGCAGCATTTATGCTAATGGCCCTACTGGCTGCTGTGAGCTGATAGGTTTTTGTAATTTGGGTTTGCATGTATTTGAAAATTCGTAAAACGCATTATTTTTCTGCGCCGTTTTCTTTTCTGTTACAAAAAGGAAACAAATGGGAGTACATTATAACTCTTGAAATTGTCTTCTTAGAAGGTTGCCCTCTTTTGAATTTTTTGGTCGATTTTCCACCCCAGAGTTTTTTTAGAGAGCAGGTGTCATTTCCCGAACTGCAAGTTTGGTGAATATTTATTGACCTTTAGAAATGGGTTTAAAGCTGCTGTTGTGGGAAGTGGCCTCAAGCAGGCAGCATTTCTCCATTCCCAAATCTGGTTTCTAGGGCAGCAGAGCCTTTCTGGAAGTCGTGTTCCTAGGTTGTAAATTACATTGGAATGTGCATGGAGAAACCCCCATAAGTTTATGTCTCATTATTTCTTCTTGGTTTTAAAAATTTATTAATTGTGGTAAAGCTTAGAATATTGTTTGTCCTAGGTGTACACAATCTGGTTCATTTGTAGATTATATATGTCTATTCAAGTACAGATCCTCTTCCCATGTAAAATGTTACAGAATGTTCCGCAGACCTCCCTTGCTATATGGTCGGTCGTTTTGAGATATGTATATAATATGTGTTTGTATACATATAGTAACACTAATCTTAATTTATCCATTCCCCCCACCTTTCCTTTTAGATGAGCATAGTTTGTTTTCTAAGTCTGTGAGTGTCTTTCTCTGTGGAAATATGTTCATTTGTGTCAGTTATTAGATAACGCCTATAAGTGATATCATAGAATATAGGTCTTTTGCTTTTGGACTTACCTCATGTTTTGTGATTATCTCCAGACTCATTTGTGGTGCCTCAGGGAGCAATGGTTCATTGTTTTCCATGGCTAATATTCCATTGTGTACATGGACCACTTCTTCTTTATCCATTCACCTCTTGTTGGATATTTTGATTGCTTCACGGTCTTGGCTATTGTGAATAAGGCTGCACTGCAGCTTTTGCAGCCTGTGTCTTCTCGATTCTTGCCTTCTCAGGTGAGAGGTCCAATGGTGTGCCTGCTGGATTGAATGGTACCTCCATTTTTACTTTTAAACACAGCTCCTTTCTATTCTCAATTTTGGCTGTTACCCTTTTACGTCTCAACAGCAGGTAGAGGGTTCACAGTTCTCTAAAACCCCTTCAGCATTTATTGTTCGTAGACTTTTTGCTGATGGTCAGTCGATTGGTGTAAGTTGAAAACTTTTTGTAGATTAGATTGCATGGGTCTAACACTCCCTGAGGTTGAGCTTTTATCCATTTTCCTTTTTTTTTAAAAGAGCGTCAGTAAAACGTAACTCTTCATATTCTCTTCTTGAAACATTTGCCTGTTTTGAAATTTTTTGTCCATTCCCTACTTCAGCACAATTTTTTAGGGCAGGTGTCCTTACAGCCCTGAGTCCTTGTGAATGTTAAGTGACCATTAGCTGTGACTTTAAAGCTGCTCTTGCAGGAAACGGCCACAAGGTGGCAGCATTTCTCCTTTACCAAATTTGGTTACTAGGGAAACAGAGCCTTAATGGAAGTGGTGTTCTAGGTTGTAAATTAAAATGGAATGTGCCAGGAAAAAGCCCTTTAAGTTTATGTCTCATTACTTCTTGTTCATATTTGTAATTTACTTTTTATTTTTTATCCCAGCAAATTTGATTACAATGGTTTGTTTCTTCTTGGTGTGCAAGATGTGGTTCTTTCACACATATATGTGTATCTATTCTTCCTCGCATCCTTTTCCCATTTAGGTTATGACAGAATGTTGAGTAGTCTTCTCCTGGTCTTCCGTACGCCTTTGGTGATTATATATTTCACATGGTTTGTATATCTCTGTTAACCCCAATATGGTAATGTATCCAATCCTCATCCCTTTCTATTTGGTGAACCTAAGTTTTTTTAATGAATCTGTGATTGCCTTTCTCTGTGGAAATATCTTCATTGGTATCAATTTTTAAGTAACTCCTAAAAGTGATATGATAGGATATGTGTCTTTTGCTTTCTTACTTACTACAGGTGGCGTGATTACGTCTAGACTCATCTATGGTGCTGCAAATGGCATTGTTTCATTTTTTTCAGTAGCGAATATTCCATCTGTACATGGAGGAGTTCTTCTGTGTCCACCCATCTGTTGGTGGACTTTTTGGTTACTTCCATATCTTGGCTATTGTGATACTGTGCAATGCAGATTTGCCTGCCTATGTCTTTCCAATTCTGTCTTCTTAGATTATAGGTCGAGGAGTGGGCCTGTTAGGTCATATGGTAGCTCAATGTTTACCTTTTTAAGGCACCTCCTTTCTGTTCTCATCTGTGGCCCTTTCCAACTTACGTCCCACTTGAAGTTGAGGGTATACACTTCTCCACAACACCTTCAGCACTTATTGTTTGTAGTTTTCTTGCTGATGGTTACTCTTGCAATTGTGAGCTGATACCTCTTTGTGGTTGAATTCGCATGTGCCTCAAAATCCATTGAAACTGAGCTTTAAGGCATGTCCTTTTTATTTTTCAAGCTGTGATTACCCCTTAGTACTTCAAAGTGTTCTCTTAAAGTATGTGTCACATTTTGAAATGTTTTGGCCATTACCTCCCTCAAGACATTTTGAGGGCAGTTTTCATTTACAGTTCTGCAGTATTTGTTCCTATGAAATGACCATTAGCACAGGCTTTAAAGCTGCTTTTGCAGGTAACTGCCAGAGGGCAGCAGCCTTTCTATTTTCCCCACCCTGGTAACTAGGGAAAAGCCCTTACGGCCGGTGGGGTTTCTCGGTTATAAATTAGAGTGGAGTGTGCCTGGAGAAACCCACACAAGCTGATGTCTCCTTATTTTGTTGGATTTTTAAATGTAATTTTTATTTTTTATTGGAGTAATTTTCCACTGTGTGCGTGGACCACTTCTACTTTGTGCATTCCTCGGTTGATGGACATTTTCATTGCTTCCAAGTGTTGGCTATGGTAAATATTGTTTTAGTGCAGGATTGCCAGCCTGTGACTTTTGATTCTCATTTTCTCTGGTGATAGGCCCAGCAGTGGGTGTGATTGACTGACTGGTAGCACCGTATTTCCCTTTTCAATGCACCTTCTTTGTGTTTTCATTAGTGGCACTTACCACGTCCCCTTTAGAATCGAGGGTACACATTTCTCCACAATCGTTTCAGCATTTATTGTTTGCAGCATTTATGCTAATGGCCCTTCTGTCTGCTGTGAGCTGATAGGTTTTTGTAATTTGGGTTTGCATGTCTCTGAAAATTCGTAAAACTCATCATTTTTCTCCGCCGTTTTCTTTTCTGTTAAAAAAAGGAAACAATTGGGAGTACAATATAACTCTTGATATGGTCTTCTTGGAAGGTTGCCCTCTTTTGAATTTTTTGGTCAATTTTCCACCCCAGAATTTTTTTAGAGAGCAGGTGTCATTTACCGAACTGCAAGTTTGGTGAATATTTAGTGACCTTTAGCAATGGGTTTAAAGCTGAATTGTGGGAAGTGGCCTCAAGCAGGCAGCATTTCTCCATTCCCAAATCTGGGTACTAGGGCAGCAGAGCCTTTCTGGAAGTCTTGTTCCTAGGTTGTAAATTACGTTGGAATGTGCATGGAGAAACGCCCCTAAGTTTATGTCTCATTATTTCTTCTTGGTATAAAAAATTTTTTAAATTGGAGTAAAGCTTAGAATATTGTTTGTCCTAGGTGTACACAATCTGGTTCCTTTGTAGATTATATATGTCTATTCAAGTACAGATCCTCTTCCCATGTAAAATGTTACACAGGGTTCCGCAGACCTCCCTTGCTATATGGTCAGTCTTTTTGAGATATGTATATAATATGTGTTTGTATACATATAGTAACACTAATCTTAATTTATCCATTCCCCCCACCGTTCCTTTTAGATGAGCATAGTTTGTTTTCTAAGTCTGTGAGTGTCTTTCTCTGTGGAAATATGTTCATTTGTGTCAGTTATTAGATAACGCCTATAAGTGATATCATAGAATATAGGTCTTTTGCTTTCGGACTTACCTCATGTTTCATGATTATCTCCAGACTCATTTGTGGTGCCTCAGAGAGCAATGGTTCATTGTTTTCCATGGCTAATATTCCATTGTGTACATGGACCACTTCTTCTTTATCCATTCACCTCTTGTTGGATATTTTGATTGCTTCACTGTCTTGGCTATTGTGAATAAGGCTGCACTGCAGCTTTTGCGGCCTGTGTCTTCTCGATTCTTGTCTTCTCAGGTGAGAGGTCCAATGGTGTGCCTGCTGGATTGAATGGTACCTCCATTTTTACTTTTAAACACAGCTCCTTTCTGTTCTCATTATTGGCTGTTACCCTTTTACGTCTCACCAGCAGGTAGAGGGTACACAGTTCTGTAAAACCCCTTCAGCTTTTATTGTTCGTAGACTTTTTGCTGATGGTCAGTCGACTGGTGTAAGTTGAAACTTTTTGTAGATTAGATTGCAGGTGTCTAACACTCCCTGAGGTTGAGCTTTTATCCATTTACCTTTTTTTTAAAAAGAGTGTGAGTAAAACATAACTCTTCATAATCTCTTCTTGAAACATTTGCCTGTTTTGAATTTTTTTGTTCATTCCCTACTTCAGCACAATTTTTTAGGGCAGGTGTCCTTTACAACCCTGAGTCTTTGTGAATGTTAAGTGACCATTAGCTGTGAGTTTAAAGCTGCTCTTGCAGGAAACGGCCACAAGGTGGCAGCATTTCTCCTTTACCAAATTTGGTTACGAGGGAAACAGAGCCTTAATGGAAGTGGTGTTCTAGGTTGTATATTAGAATGGAATATGCCAGGAAAAAGCCGTTTAAGTTTATGTCTCATTACTTCTTGTTCATATTTGTAATTTACTTTTTATTTTTTATCCCAGCAAATTTGATTACAATGGTTTGTTTGCTCTAGGTGTGCAAGATGTGCTTCTTTCACACATATACAGGTATCTATTCTTCCTCACATCCTTTTCTCATGTACATTATGACAGAATGTTGAGTAGTCTTCTCCTGGTCTTCCGTACGCCTTTGGTGATTATATATTTCACATGGTTTGTATATCTCTGTTAACCCCAATATGGTAATGTATCCAATCCTCATCCCTTTCTATTTGGTGAACCATAAGTTTTTTAATGAATCTGTGATTGCCTCTCTCTGTGGAAATATCTTCATTGGTCTCGATTTTTAAGTAACTCCTAAAAGTGATATGATAGGATAGGTGTCTTTTGCTTTCTCACTTACTACAGGTGGCGTGATTACGTCTAGACTCATCTATGGTGCTGCAAATGGCATTGTTTCATTTTTTCACTAGCTCATATTCCATCTGTACAGGTAGCAGTTCTTCTTTGTCCGCCCATCTGTCGGTGGACTTTTTGGTTACTTCCGTATCTTGGCTATTGTAATACTATGCAATGCAGATTTGCATACCTGTGTCCTTCCAATTCTGTCTTCTTAGTTTATAGGTCCAGGAATAGGTCTGCTGGATCCTATGGTAGCTCAATATTTACCTTTTAAAGGCACCTCTATTCTGTTCTCTTTAGTGGCTCTTTCCAGGTTACGTCCCACATAAAGTTGAGGGTATGCATTTCTTCCCAGCACCTTCAGCATTTATTCTTTGCAGTTTTTGCTGATGGTTATTCTGAGTGGTGTGAGCTGATACCTCTTTGTGGTTCAATTTGCATGTGTCTCATAATGCGTTGAAATTGAGCTTTTAGACATGTCCTTTTTATTTTTCCAGCTATGATTAGAGCTTATTTCTTCAAAGTGTTTTCTTAAAGTATGTGTCACCATTTGAAATATTTTGGCCATTACCTCCCTCAAGACATTTTGAGGGCAAGTTTCATTTACAGTTCTGCAGTACTTGTTCCTATGAAATGACCATTAGCACGGGCTTTAAAGCTGCTTTTGCAGGTAACTGCCAGAGGGCAGCAGCCTTTCTATGTTCCCCACCCTGGTAACTAGGGAAAAGCCCTTGCGGCCTGTGGTGTTTCTCGGTTAAAAATTAGAGTGGAGTGTGCCTGGAGAAACCCACACAAGCTGATGTCTCCTTACTTTTGTTGGATTTTTAAATGTAATTTTTATTTTTTATTGGAGTAATTTTCCACTGTGTACGTGGACCACTTCTACTTTGTGCATTCCTCGGTTGATGGACATTTTCATTTCTTCCAAGTGTTGGCTATGGTAAATATTGTTGGAGTGCAGGATTGCCAGCCTGTGACTTTTTGATTCTCATTTTCTCAGGTGATAGGCCCAGCAGTGGGTGTGATTCATTGACTGGTAGCACCGTGTTTCCCCTTTCAAAGCACCTCCTTTGTGTTTTCATTAGTGGCTCTTACCACGTCCCCCTTAGAATCGAGGGTACGCATTTCTCCACAATCGCTTCAGCATTTATTGTTTGCAGCATTTATGCTAATGGCCCTACTGGCTGCTGTGAGCTGATAGGTTTTTGTAATTTGGGTTTGCATGTATTTGAAAATTCGTAAAACTCATTATTTTTCTCCGCCGTTTTCTTTTCTGTTACAAAAAGGAAACAAATGGGAGTACATTATAACTCTGGAAACTGTCTTCTTAGAAGGTTGCCCTCTTTTGAATTTTTTGGTCGATTTTCCACCCCAGAGTTTTTTTAGAGAGCAGGTGTCATTTCCCGAACTGCAAGTTTGGTGAATATTTATTGACCTTTAGAAATGGGTTTAAAGCTGCTGTTGTGGGAAGTGGCCTCAAGCAGGCAGCATTTCTCCATTCCCAAATCTGGTTTCTAGGGCAGCAGAGCCTTTCTGGAAGTCGTGTTCCTAGGTTGTAAATTACATTGGAATGTGCATGGAGAAACCCCCATAAGTTTATGTCTCATTATTTCTTCTTGGTTTTAAAAATTTATTAATTGTGGTAAAGCTTAGAATATTGTTTGTCCTAGGTGTACACAATCTGGTTCATTTGTAGATTATATATGTCTATTCAAGTACAGATCCTCTTCCCATGTAAAATGTTACAGAATGTTCCGCAGACCTCCCTTGCTATATGGTCGGTCGTTTTGAGATATGTATATAATATGTGTTTGTATACATATAGTAACACTAATCTTAATTTATCCATTCCCCCCACCTTTCCTTTTAGATGAGCATAGTTTGTTTTCTAAGTCTGTGAGTGTCTTTCTCTGTGGAAATATGTTCATTTGTGTCAGTTATTAGATAACGCCTATAAGTGATATCATAGAATATAGGTCTTTTGCTTTCCGACTTACCTCATGTTTCATGATTATCTCCAGAGTCATTTGTGGTGCCTCAGAGAGCAATGGTTCATTGTTTTCCATGGCTAATATTCCATTGTGTACATGGACCACTTCTTCTTTATCCATTCACCTCTTGTTGGATATTTTGATTGCTTCACGGTCTTGGCTATTGTGAATAAGGCTGCACTGCAGCTTTTGCGGCCTGTGTCTTCTCGATTCTTGCCTTCTCAGGTGAGAGGTCCAATGGTGTGCCTGCTGGATTGAATGGTACCTCCATTTTTACTTTTAAACACAGCTCCTTTCTATTCTCATTATTGGCTGTTACCCTTTTACGTCTCAACAGCAGGTAGAGGGTTCACAGTTCTCTAAAACCCCTTCAGCATTTATTGTTCGTAGACTTTTTGCTGATGGTCAGTCGATTGGTGTAAGTTGAAAACTTTTTGTAGATTAGATTGCATGGGTCTAACACTCCCTGAGGTTGAGCTTTTATCCATTTTCCTTTTTTTTAAAAGAGCGTCAGTAAAACGTAACTCTTCATATTCTCTTCTTGAAACATTTGCCTGTTTTGAAATTTTTTGTCCATTCCCTACTTCAGCACAATTTTTTAGGGCAGGTGTCCTTACAGCCCTGAGTCCTTGTGAATGTTAAGTGACCATTAGCTGTGACTTTAAAGCTGCTCTTGCAGGAAACGGCCACAAGGTGGCAGCATTTCTCCTTTACCAAATTTGGTTACTAGGGAAACAGAGCCTTAATGGAAGTGGTGTTCTAGGTTGTAAATTAAAATGGAATGTGCCAGGAAAAAGCCCTTTAAGTTTATGTCTCATTACTTCTTGTTCATATTTGTAATTTACTTTTTATTTTTTATCCCAGCAAATTTGATTACAATGGTTTGTTTCTTCTTGGTGTGCAAGATGTGGTTCTTTCACACATATATGTGTATCTATTCTTCCTCGCATCCTTTTCCCATTTAGGTTATGACAGAATGTTGAGTATTCTTCTCCTGGTCTTCCGTACGCCTTTGGTGATTATATATTTCACATGGTATGTATATCTCTGTTAACCCCAATATGGTAATGTATCCAATCCTCATCCCTTTCTATTTGGTGAACCATAAGTTTTCAAATGAATCTGCGATTGCCTCTCTCTGTTGAAATATCTTCATTGGTATCAATTTTTAAGTAACTCCTAAAAGTGGTATGATAGGATATGTGTCTTTTGCTTTCTCACTTACTACAGGTGGCATGATTACGTCTAGACTCATCTATGGTGCTGCAAATGGCATTGTTTCATTTTTTTCAGTAGCGAATATTCCATCTGTACATGGAGGAGTTCTTCTTTGTCCATCCTTCTGTTGGTGGCCTTTTTGGTTACTTCCATATCTTGGCTATTGTAATACTGTGCAATGCAGATTTCCTGCCTCTGTCTTTCCAATTCTCTCCTCTTAGATTATAGGTCGAGGAGTGGGCCTGCTGGATCATATGGTAGCTCAATGTTTACCTTTTTAAGGCACCTCCATTCTGTTCTAGTTCGTGGCCCTTTCCAAGTTACGTCCCCCTTGAAGTTGAGGGTATGCATTTCTCTACAACACCTTCAGCATTTATTGTTTGTAGTTTTCTTGCTGGTGGTTATTCTGACAAGTGTGATCTGATACCTCTTTGTGGTTGAATTCGCACGTGCCTCATAATCCATTGAAAATGAGCTTGAAGGCATGTCCTTTTTTATTTTTCAAGCTGTGATTACCCCTTAGTTCTTCAAAGTGTTCTCTTAAAGTATGTGTCACATTTTGAAATGTATTGGCCATTACCTCCCTCAAGACATTTTGAGGGCAGGTTTCATTTGCAGTTCTGCAGTACTTGTTCCTATGAAATGACCATTAGCACAGGCTTAAAGCTGTTTTTGCAGGTAACTGCCAGAGGGCAGCAGCCTTTCTATGTTCCCCACCCTGGTAACTCGGGAAAAGCCCTTGCACCCTGTGGTGTTTCTCGGTTATAAATTAGCGTGGAGTGTGCCTGGACAAACCCACACAAGCTGATGTCTCCTTACTTTCGTTGGATTTTTAAATGTAAGTTTTATTTTTTATTGGAGTAATTTTCCACTGTGTACGTGGACCACTTCTACTTTGTGCATTACTCGGTTGATGGACATTTTCATTGCTTCCAAGTGTTGGCTATGGTAAATATTGTTTTAGTGCAGGATTGCCAGCCTGTGACTTTTTGATTCTCATTTTCTCAGGTGATAGGCCAAGCAGTGGTTGTGATTGACTGACTGGTAGCACCGTGTTTCCCTTTTCAAAGCACCTTCTTTGTGTTTTCATTAGTGGCACTTACCACGTCCCCTTTAGAATCGAGGGTACACATTTCTCCACAATCGTTTCAGCATTTATTGTTTGCAGCATTTATGCTAATGGCCCTTCTGGCTGCTGTGAGCTGATAGGTTTTTGTAATTTGGGTTTGCATGTCTCTGAAAATTCCTAAAACTCATCATTTTTCTCCGCCGTTTTCTTTTCTGTTAAAAAAAGGAAACAGTTGGGAGTACAATATAACTCTTGATATGGTCTTCTTGGAAGGTTGCCCTCTTTTGAATTTTTTGGTCAATTTTCCACCCCAGAATTTTTTTAGAGAGCAGGTGTCATTTACCGAACTGCAAGTTTGGTGAATATTTAGTGACCTTTAGCAATGGGTTTAAAGCTGATTTGTGGGAAGTGGCCTCAAGCAGGCAGCATTTCTCCATTCCCAAATCTGGGTACTAGGGCAGCAGAGCCTTTCTGGAAGTCGTGTTCCTAGGTTGTAAATTACGTTGGAATGTGCATGGAGAAACGCCCCTAAGTTTATGTCTCATTATTTCTTCTTGGTATAATTTTTTTTTTAAAATTTGAGTAAAGCTTAGAATATTGTTTGTCCTAGGTGTACACAATCTGGTTCATTTGTAGATTATATATGTCTATTCAAGTACAGATCCTCTTCCCATGTAAAATGTTACACAGGGTTCTGCAGACCTCCCTTGCTATATGGTCGGTAGTTTTGAGATATGTATATAATATGTGTTTGTATACATATAGTAACACTAATCTTAATTTATCCATTCCCCCCACCTTTCCTTTTAGATGAGCATAGTTTGTTTTCTAAGTCTGTGAGTGTGTATCTCTGTGGAAATATGTTCATTTGTGTCAGTTATTAGATAACGCCTATAAGTGATATCATAGAATATAGGTCTTTTGCTTTCCGACTTACCTCATGATTCATGATTATCTAAAGACTCATTTGTGGTGCCTCAGAGAGCAATGGTTCATTGTTTTCCATGGCCAATATTCCATTGTGTACCTGGACCACTTCTTCTTTATCCATTCACCTCTTGTTGGATATTTTGATTGCTTCACGGTCTTGGCTATTGTGAATAAGGCTGCACTGCAGCTTTTGCGGCCTGTGTCTTCTCGATTCTTGTCTTCTCAGGTGAGAGGTCCAATGGTGTGCCTGCTGGATTGAATGGTACCTCCATTTTTACTTTTAAACACAGCTCCTTTCTATTCTCATTATTGGCTGTTATCCTTTTACGTCTCACCAGCAGGTTGAGGGTACACAGTTCTGTAAAACCCCTTCAGCATTTATTTTTTGTAGACTTTTTGCTGATGGTCAGTCGACTGGTGTAAGTTGAAACTTTTTGTAGATTAGATTGCATGCGTCTAACACTCCCTGAGGTTGAGCTTTTATCCATGTTCCTTTTTTTTAAAAAAACAGTGTGAGTAAAACTTAACTCTTCATAATCTCTTCTTGAAACATTTGCCTGTTTTGAATTTTATTGTCCACTCCCTACTTCAGCACAATATTTTAGGGCAGGTGTCCTTTACAGCCCTGAGTCTTTGTGAATGTTAAGTGACCATTAGCTGTGAGTTTAAAGCTGCTCTTGCAGGTAACGGCCACAAGGTGGCATCATTTCTCCTTTACCAAATTTGGTTACGAGGGAAACAGAGCCTTAATGGAAGTGGTGTTCTAGGTTGTATATTAGAATGGAATATGCCAGGAAAAAGCCCTTTAAGTTTATGTCTCATTACTTCTTGTTCATATTTGTAATTTACGTTTTATTTTTTATCCCAGCAAATTTGATTACGATGGTTTGTTTGCTCTAGGTGTGCAAGATGTGGCTCTTTCACACATATACAGGTATCTATTCTTCCTCGCATCCTTTTCTCATGTAGGTTATGACGGAATGTTGAGTAGTCTTCTCCTGGTCTTCCGTACGTCTTTGGTGGTTATATATTTCACATGGTTTGTATATCTCTGTTAACCCCAATATGGTAATGTATCCAATCCTCATCCCTTTCTATTTGGTGAACCATAAGTTTTTAAATGAATCTGCGATTGCCTCTCTTTGTGGAAATATCTTCATTGGTATCGATTTTTAAGTAACTCCTAAAAGTGATATGATAGGATATGTGTCTTTTGCTTTCTCACTTACTACAGGTGGCGTGATTACGTCTAGACTCATCTATGGTGCTGCAAATGGCATTGTTTCATTTTTTCACTAGCTCATATTCCATCTGTACAGGTAGCAGTTCTTCTTTGTCCGCCCATCTGTCGGTGGACTTTTTGGTTACTTCCGTATCTTGGCTATTGTAATACTATGCAATGCAGATTTGCATACCTGTGTCCTTCCAATTCTGTCTTCTTAGTTTATAGGTCCAGGAATAGGTCTGCTGGATCCTATGGTAGCTCAATATTTACCTTTTAAAGGCACCTCTATTCTGTTCTCTTTAGTGGCTCTTTCCAGGTTACGTCCCACATAAAGTTGAGGGTATGCATTTCTTCCCAGCACCTTCAGCATTTATTCTTTGTAGTTTTTGCTGATGGTTCTTCTGAGTGGTGTGAGCTGATACCTCTTTGTGGTTGAATTTGCATGTGTCTCATAATGCGTTGAAATTGAGCTTTTAGACATGTCCTTTTTATTTTTCCAGCTATGATTAGAGCTTATTTCTTCAAAGTGTTTTCTTAAAGTATGTGTCACCATTTGAAATATTTTGGCCATTACCTCCCTCAAGACATTTTGAGGGCAAGTTTCATTTACAGTTCTGCAGTACTTGTTCCTATGAAATGACCATTAGCACGGGCTTTAAAGCTGCTTTTGCAGGTAACTGCCAGAGGGCAGCAGCCTTTCTATGTTCCCCACCCTGGTAACTAGGGAAAAGCCCTTGCGGCCTGTGGTGTTTCTCGGTTAAAACATTAGAGTGGAGTGTGCCTGGAGAAACCCACACAAGCTGATGTCTCCTTACTTTTGTTGGATTTTTAAATGTAATTTTTATTTTTTATTGGAGTAATTTTCCACTGTGTACGTGGACCACTTCTACTTTGTGCATTCCTCGGTTGATGGACATTTTCATTTCTTCCAAGTGTTGGCTTTGGTAAATATTGTTGGAGTGCAGGATTGCCAGCCTGTGACTTTTTGATTCTCATTTTCTCAGGTGATAGGCCCAGCAGTGGGTGTGATTCATTGACTGGTAGCACCGTGTTTCCCCTTTCAAAGCACCTCCTTTGTGTTTTCATTAGTGGCTCTTACCACGTCCCCCTTAGAATCGAGGGTACGCATTTCTCCACAATCGCTTCAGCATTTATTGTTTGCAGCATTTATGCTAATGGCCCTACTGGCTGCTGTGAGCTGATAGGTTTTTGTAATTTGGGTTTGCATGTATTTGAAAATTCGTAAAACTCATTATTTTTCTCCGCCGTTTTCTTTTCTGTTACAAAAAGGAAACAAATGGGAGTATATTATAACTCTGGAAACTGTCTTCTTAGAAGGTTGCCCTCTTTTGAATTTTTTGGTCGATTTTCCACCCCAGAGTTTTTTTAGAGAGCAGGTGTCATTTCCCGAACTGCAAGTTTGGTGAATATTTATTGACCTTTAGAAATGGGTTTAAAGCTGCTGTTGTGGGAAGTGGCCTCAAGCAGGCAGCATTTCTCCATTCCCAAATCTGGTTTCTAGGGCAGCAGAGCCTTTCTGGAAGTCGTTTTCCTAGGTTGTAAATTACATTGGAATGTGCATGGAGAAACCCCCATAAGTTTATGTCTCATTATTTCTTCTTGGTTTTAAAAATTTATTAATTGTGGTAAAGCTTAGAATATTGTTTGTCCTAGGTGTACACAATCTGGTTCATTTGTAGATTATATATGTCTATTCAAGTACAGATCCTCTTCCCATGTAAAATGTTACAGAATGTTCCGCAGACCTCCCTTGCTATATGGTCGGTCGTTTTGAGATATGTATATAATATGTGTTTGTATACATATAGTAACACTAATCTTAATTTATCCATTCCCCCCACCTTTCCTTTTAGATGAGCATAGTTTGTTTTCTAAGTCTGTGAGTGTCTTTCTCTGTGGAAATATGTTCATTTGTGTCAGTTATTAGATAACGCCTATAAGTGATATCATAGAATATAGGTCTTTTGCTTTCCGACTTACCTCATGTTTCATGATTATCTCCAGAGTCATTTGTGGTGCCTCAGAGAGCAATGGTTCATTGTTTTCCATGGCTAATATTCCATTGTGTACATGGACCACTTCTTCTTTATCCATTCACCTCTTGTTGGATATTTTGATTGCTTCACGGTCTTGGCTATTGTGAATAAGGCTGCACTGCAGCTTTTGCGGCCTGTGTCTTCTCGATTCTTGCCTTCTCATGTGAGAGGTCCAATGGTGTGCCTGCTGGATTGAATGGTACCTCCATTTTTACTTTTAAACACAGCTCCTTTCTATTCTCATTATTGGCTGTTACCCTTTTACGTCTCAACAGCAGGTAGAGGGTTCACAGTTCTCTAAAACCCCTTCAGCATTTATTGTTCGTAGACTTTTTGCTGATGGTCAGTCGATTGGTGTAAGTTGAAAACTTTTTGTAGATTAGATTGCATGGGTCTAACACTCCCTGAGGTTGAGCTTTTATCCATTTTCCTTTTTTTTAAAAGAGCGTCAGTAAAACGTAACTCTTCATATTCTCTTCTTGAAACATTTGCCTGTTTTGAAATTTTTTGTCCATTCCCTACTTCAGCACAATTTTTTAGGGCAGGTGTCCTTACAGCCCTGAGTCCTTGTGAATGTTAAGTGACCATTAGCTGTGACTTTAAAGCTGCTCTTGCAGGAAACGGCCACAAGGTGGCAGCATTTCTCCTTTACCAAATTTGGTTACTAGGGAAACAGAGCCTTAATGGAAGTGGTGTTCTAGGTTGTAAATTAAAATGGAATGTGCCAGGAAAAAGCCCTTTAAGTTTATGTCTCATTACTTCTTGTTCATATTTGTAATTTACTTTTTATTTTTTATCCCAGCAAATTTGATTACAATGGTTTGTTTCTTCTTGGTGTGCAAGATGTGGTTCTTTCACACATATATGTGTATCTATTCTTCCTCGCATCCTTTTCCCATTTAGGTTATGACAGAATGTTGAGTATTCTTCTCCTGGTCTTCCGTACGCCTTTGGTGATTATATATTTCACATGGTATGTATATCTCTGTTAACCCCAATATGGTAATGTATCCAATCCTCATCCCTTTCTATTTGGTGAACCATAAGTTTTCAAATGAATCTGCGATTGCCTCTCTCTGTTGAAATATCTTCATTGGTATCAATTTTTAAGTAACTCCTAAAAGTGGTATGATAGGATATGTGTCTTTTGCTTTCTCACTTACTACAGGTGGCATGATTACGTCTAGACTCATCTATGGTGCTGCAAATGGCATTGTTTCATTTTTTTCAGTAGCGAATATTCCATCTGTACATGGAGGAGTTCTTCTTTGTCCATCCTTCTGTTGGTGGCCTTTTTGGTTACTTCCATATCTTGGCTATTGTAATACTGTGCAATGCAGATTTCCTGCCTCTGTCTTTCCAATTCTCTCCTCTTAGATTATAGGTCGAGGAGTGGGCCTGCTGGATCATATGGTAGCTCAATGTTTACCTTTTTAAGGCACCTCCATTCTGTTCTAGTTCGTGGCCCTTTCCAAGTTACGTCCCCCTTGAAGTTGAGGGTATGCATTTCTCTACAACACCTTCAGCATTTATTGTTTGTAGTTTTCTTGCTGGTGGTTATTCTGACAAGTGTGATCTGATACCTCTTTGTGGTTGAATTCGCACGTGCCTCATAATCCATTGAAAATGAGCTTGAAGGCATGTCCTTTTTTATTTTTCAAGCTGTGATTACCCCTTAGTTCTTCAAAGTGTTCTCTTAAAGTATGTGTCACATTTTGAAATGTATTGGCCATTACCTCCCTCAAGACATTTTGAGGGCAGGTTTCATTTGCAGTTCTGCAGTACTTGTTCCTATGAAATGACCATTAGCACAGGCTTAAAGCTGTTTTTGCAGGTAACTGCCAGAGGGCAGCAGCCTTTCTATGTTCCCCACCCTGGTAACTCGGGAAAAGCCCTTGCACCCTGTGGTGTTTCTCGGTTATAAATTAGCGTGGAGTGTGCCTGGACAAACCCACACAAGCTGATGTCTCCTTACTTTCGTTGGATTTTTAAATGTAAGTTTTATTTTTTATTGGAGTAATTTTCCACTGTGTACGTGGACCACTTCTACTTTGTGCATTACTCGGTTGATGGACATTTTCATTGCTTCCAAGTGTTGGCTATGGTAAATATTGTTTTAGTGCAGGATTGCCAGCCTGTGACTTTTTGATTCTCATTTTCTCAGGTGATAGGCCAAGCAGTGGTTGTGATTGACTGACTGGTAGCACCGTGTTTCCCTTTTCAAAGCACCTTCTTTGTGTTTTCATTAGTGGCACTTACCACGTCCCCTTTAGAATCGAGGGTACACATTTCTCCACAATCGTTTCAGCATTTATTGTTTGCAGCATTTATGCTAATGGCCCTTCTGGCTGCTGTGAGCTGATAGGTTTTTGTAATTTGGGTTTGCATGTCTCTGAAAATTCCTAAAACTCATCATTTTTCTCCGCCGTTTTCTTTTCTGTTAAAAAAAGGAAACAGTTGGGAGTACAATATAACTCTTGATATGGTCTTCTTGGAAGGTTGCCCTCTTTTGAATTTTTTGGTCAATTTTCCACCCCAGAATTTTTTTAGAGAGCAGGTGTCATTTACCGAACTGCAAGTTTGGTGAATATTTAGTGACCTTTAGCAATGGGTTTAAAGCTGATTTGTGGGAAGTGGCCTCAAGCAGGCAGCATTTCTCCATTCCCAAATCTGGGTACTAGGGCAGCAGAGCCTTTCTGGAAGTCGTGTTCCTAGGTTGTAAATTACGTTGGAATGTGCATGGAGAAACGCCCCTAAGTTTATGTCTCATTATTTCTTCTTGGTATAATTTTTTTTTTAAAATTTGAGTAAAGCTTAGAATATTGTTTGTCCTAGGTGTACACAATCTGGTTCATTTGTAGATTATATATGTCTATTCAAGTACAGATCCTCTTCCCATGTAAAATGTTACACAGGGTTCTGCAGACCTCCCTTGCTATATGGTCGGTAGTTTTGAGATATGTATATAATATGTGTTTGTATACATATAGTAACACTAATCTTAATTTATCCATTCCCCCCACCTTTCCTTTTAGATGAGCATAGTTTGTTTTCTAAGTCTGTGAGTGTGTATCTCTGTGGAAATATGTTCATTTGTGTCAGTTATTAGATAACGCCTATAAGTGATATCATAGAATATAGGTCTTTTGCTTTCCGACTTACCTCATGATTCATGATTATCTAAAGACTCATTTGTGGTGCCTCAGAGAGCAATGGTTCATTGTTTTCCATGGCCAATATTCCATTGTGTACCTGGACCACTTCTTCTTTATCCATTCACCTCTTGTTGGATATTTTGATTGCTTCACGGTCTTGGCTATTGTGAATAAGGCTGCACTGCAGCTTTTGCGGCCTGTGTCTTCTCGATTCTTGTCTTCTCAGGTGAGAGGTCCAATGGTGTGCCTGCTGGATTGAATGGTACCTCCATTTTTACTTTTAAACACAGCTCCTTTCTATTCTCATTATTGGCTGTTATCCTTTTACGTCTCACCAGCAGGTTGAGGGTACACAGTTCTGTAAAACCCCTTCAGCATTTATTTTTTGTAGACTTTTTGCTGATGGTCAGTCGACTGGTGTAAGTTGAAACTTTTTGTAGATTAGATTGCATGCGTCTAACACTCCCTGAGGTTGAGCTTTTATCCATGTTCCTTTTTTTTAAAAAAACAGTGTGAGTAAAACTTAACTCTTCATAATCTCTTCTTGAAACATTTGCCTGTTTTGAATTTTATTGTCCACTCCCTACTTCAGCACAATATTTTAGGGCAGGTGTCCTTTACAGCCCTGAGTCTTTGTGAATGTTAAGTGACCATTAGCTGTGAGTTTAAAGCTGCTCTTGCAGGTAACGGCCACAAGGTGGCATCATTTCTCCTTTACCAAATTTGGTTACGAGGGAAACAGAGCCTTAATGGAAGTGGTGTTCTAGGTTGTATATTAGAATGGAATATGCCAGGAAAAAGCCCTTTAAGTTTATGTCTCATTACTTCTTGTTCATATTTGTAATTTACGTTTTATTTTTTATCCCAGCAAATTTGATTACGATGGTTTGTTTGCTCTAGGTGTGCAAGATGTGGCTCTTTCACACATATACAGGTATCTATTCTTCCTCGCATCCTTTTCTCATGTAGGTTATGACGGAATGTTGAGTAGTCTTCTCCTGGTCTTCCGTACGTCTTTGGTGGTTATATATTTCACATGGTTTGTATATCTCTGTTAACCCCAATATGGTAATGTATCCAATCCTCATCCCTTTCTATTTGGTGAACCATAAGTTTTTAAATGAATCTGCGATTGCCTCTCTTTGTGGAAATATCTTCATTGGTATCGATTTTTAAGTAACTCCTAAAAGTGATATGATAGGATATGTGTCTTTTGCTTTCTCACTTACTACAGGTGGCGTGATTACGTCTAGACTCATCTATGGTGCTGCAAATGGCATTGTTTCATTTTTTCACTAGCTCATATTCCATCTGTACAGGTAGCAGTTCTTCTTTGTCCGCCCATCTGTCGGTGGACTTTTTGGTTACTTCCGTATCTTGGCTATTGTAATACTATGCAATGCAGATTTGCATACCTGTGTCCTTCCAATTCTGTCTTCTTAGTTTATAGGTCCAGGAATAGGTCTGCTGGATCCTATGGTAGCTCAATATTTACCTTTTAAAGGCACCTCTATTCTGTTCTCTTTAGTGGCTCTTTCCAGGTTACGTCCCACATAAAGTTGAGGGTATGCATTTCTTCCCAGCACCTTCAGCATTTATTCTTTGTAGTTTTTGCTGATGGTTCTTCTGAGTGGTGTGAGCTGATACCTCTTTGTGGTTGAATTTGCATGTGTCTCATAATGCGTTGAAATTGAGCTTTTAGACATGTCCTTTTTATTTTTCCAGCTATGATTAGAGCTTATTTCTTCAAAGTGTTTTCTTAAAGTATGTGTCACCATTTGAAATATTTTGGCCATTACCTCCCTCAAGACATTTTGAGGGCAAGTTTCATTTACAGTTCTGCAGTACTTGTTCCTATGAAATGACCATTAGCACGGGCTTTAAAGCTGCTTTTGCAGGTAACTGCCAGAGGGCAGCAGCCTTTCTATGTTCCCCACCCTGGTAACTAGGGAAAAGCCCTTGCGGCCTGTGGTGTTTCTCGGTTAAAACATTAGAGTGGAGTGTGCCTGGAGAAACCCACACAAGCTGATGTCTCCTTACTTTTGTTGGATTTTTAAATGTAATTTTTATTTTTTATTGGAGTAATTTTCCACTGTGTACGTGGACCACTTCTACTTTGTGCATTCCTCGGTTGATGGACATTTTCATTTCTTCCAAGTGTTGGCTTTGGTAAATATTGTTGGAGTGCAGGATTGCCAGCCTGTGACTTTTTGATTCTCATTTTCTCAGGTGATAGGCCCAGCAGTGGGTGTGATTCATTGACTGGTAGCACCGTGTTTCCCCTTTCAAAGCACCTCCTTTGTGTTTTCATTAGTGGCTCTTACCACGTCCCCCTTAGAATCGAGGGTACGCATTTCTCCACAATCGCTTCAGCATTTATTGTTTGCAGCATTTATGCTAATGGCCCTACTGGCTGCTGTGAGCTGATAGGTTTTTGTAATTTGGGTTTGCATGTATTTGAAAATTCGTAAAACTCATTATTTTTCTCCGCCGTTTTCTTTTCTGTTACAAAAAGGAAACAAATGGGAGTATATTATAACTCTGGAAACTGTCTTCTTAGAAGGTTGCCCTCTTTTGAATTTTTTGGTCGATTTTCCACCCCAGAGTTTTTTTAGAGAGCAGGTGTCATTTCCCGAACTGCAAGTTTGGTGAATATTTATTGACCTTTAGAAATGGGTTTAAAGCTGCTGTTGTGGGAAGTGGCCTCAAGCAGGCAGCATTTCTCCATTCCCAAATCTGGTTTCTAGGGCAGCAGAGCCTTTCTGGAAGTCGTTTTCCTAGGTTGTAAATTACATTGGAATGTGCATGGAGAAACCCCCATAAGTTTATGTCTCATTATTTCTTCTTGGTTTTAAAAATTTATTAATTGTGGTAAAGCTTAGAATATTGTTTGTCCTAGGTGTACACAATCTGGTTCATTTGTAGATTATATATGTCTATTCAAGTACAGATCCTCTTCCCATGTAAAATGTTACAGAATGTTCCGCAGACCTCCCTTGCTATATGGTCGGTCGTTTTGAGATATGTATATAATATGTGTTTGTATACATATAGTAACACTAATCTTAATTTATCCATTCCCCCCACCTTTCCTTTTAGATGAGCATAGTTTGTTTTCTAAGTCTGTGAGTGTCTTTCTCTGTGGAAATATGTTCATTTGTGTCAGTTATTAGATAACGCCTATAAGTGATATCATAGAATATAGGTCTTTTGCTTTCCGACTTACCTCATGTTTCATGATTATCTCCAGAGTCATTTGTGGTGCCTCAGAGAGCAATGGTTCATTGTTTTCCATGGCTAATATTCCATTGTGTACATGGACCACTTCTTCTTTATCCATTCACCTCTTGTTGGATATTTTGATTGCTTCACGGTCTTGGCTATTGTGAATAAGGCTGCACTGCAGCTTTTGCGGCCTGTGTCTTCTCGATTCTTGCCTTCTCAGGTGAGAGGTCCAATGGTGTGCCTGCTGGATTGAATGGTACCTCCATTTTTACTTTTAAACACAGCTCCTTTCTATTCTCATTATTGGCTGTTACCCTTTTACGTCTCAACAGCAGGTAGAGGGTTCACAGTTCTCTAAAACCCCTTCAGCATTTATTGTTCGTAGACTTTTTGCTGATGGTCAGTCGATTGGTGTAAGTTGAAAACTTTTTGTAGATTAGATTGCATGGGTCTAACACTCCCTGAGGTTGAGCTTTTATCCATTTTCCTTTTTTTTAAAAGAGCGTCAGTAAAACGTAACTGTTCATATTCTCTTCTTGAAACATTTGCCTGTTTTGAAATTTTTTGTCCATTCCCTACTTCAGCACAATTTTTTAGGGCAGGTGTCCTTACAGCCCTGAGTCCTTGTGAATGTTAAGTGACCATTAGCTGTGACTTTAAAGCTGCTCTTGCAGGAAACGGCCACAAGGTGGCAGCATTTCTCCTTTACCAAATTTGGTTACTAGGGAAACAGAGCCTTAATGGAAGTGGTGTTCTAGGTTGTAAATTAAAATGGAATGTGCCAGGAAAAAGCCCTTTAAGTTTATGTCTCATTACTTCTTGTTCATATTTGTAATTTACTTTTTATTTTTTATCCCAGCAAATTTGATTACAATGGTTTGTTTCTTCTTGGTGTGCAAGATGTGGTTCTTTCACACATATATGTGTATCTATTCTTCCTCGCATCCTTTTCCCATTTAGGTTATGACAGAATGTTGAGTAGTCTTCTCCTGGTCTTCCGTACGCCTTTGGTGATTATATATTTCACATGGTATGTATATCTCTGTTAACCCCAATATGGTAATGTATCCAATCCTCATCCCTTTCTATTTGGTGAACCATAAGTTTTCAAATGAATCTGCGATTGCCTCTCTCTGTTGAAATATCTTCATTGGTATCAATTTTTAAGTAACTCCTAAAAGTGGTATGATAGGATATGTGTCTTTTGCTTTCTCACTTACTACAGGTGGCATGATTACGTCTAGACTCATCTATGGTGCTGCAAATGGCATTGTTTCATTTTTTTCAGTAGCGAATATTCCATCTGTACATGGAGGAGTTCTTCTTTGTCCATCCTTCTGTTGGTGGCCTTTTTGGTTACTTCCATATCTTGGCTATTGTAATACTGTGCAATGCAGATTTCCTGCCTCTGTCTTTCCAATTCTCTCCTCTTAGATTATAGGTCGAGGAGTGGGCCTGCTGGATCATATGGTAGCTCAATGTTTACCTTTTTAAGGCACCTCCATTCTGTTCTAGTTCGTGGCCCTTTCCAAGTTACGTCCCCCTTGAAGTTGAGGGTATGCATTTCTCTACAACACCTTCAGCATTTATTGTTTGTAGTTTTCTTGCTGGTGGTTATTCTGACAAGTGTGATCTGATACCTCTTTGTGGTTGAATTCGCACGTGCCTCATAATCCATTGAAAATGAGCTTGAAGGCATGTCCTTTTTTATTTTTCAAGCTGTGATTACCCCTTAGTTCTTCAAAGTGTTCTCTTAAAGTATGTGTCACATTTTGAAATGTATTGGCCATTACCTCCCTCAAGACATTTTGAGGGCAGGTTTCATTTACAGTTCTGCAGTACTTGTTCCTATGAAATGACCATTAGCACAGGCTTAAAGCTGTTTTTGCAGGTAACTGCCAGAGGGCAGCAGCCTTTCTATGTTCCCCACCCTGGTAACTCGGGAAAAGCCCTTGCACCCTGTGGTGTTTCTCGGTTATAAATTAGCGTGGAGTGTGCCTGGACAAACCCACACAAGCTGATGTCTCCTTACTTTCGTTGGATTTTTAAATGTAAGTTTTATTTTTTATTGGAGTAATTTTCCACTGTGTACGTGGACCACTTCTACTTTGTGCATTACTCGGTTGATGGACATTTTCATTGCTTCCAAGTGTTGGCTATGGTAAATATTGTTTTAGTGCAGGATTGCCAGCCTGTGACTTTTTGATTCTCATTTTCTCAGGTGATAGGCCAAGCAGTGGTTGTGATTGACTGACTGGTAGCACCGTGTTTCCCTTTTCAAAGCACCTTCTTTGTGTTTTCATTAGTGGCACTTACCACGTCCCCTTTAGAATCGAGGGTACACATTTCTCCACAATCGTTTCAGCATTTATTGTTTGCAGCATTTATGCTAATGGCCCTTCTGGCTGCTGTGAGCTGATAGGTTTTTGTAATTTGGGTTTGCATGTCTCTGAAAATTCCTAAAACTCATCATTTTTCTCCGCTGTTTTCTTTTCTGTTAAAAAAAGGAAACAGTTGGGAGTACAATATAACTCTTGATATGGTCTTCTTGGAAGGTTGCCCTCTTTTGAATTTTTTGGTCAATATTCCACCCCAGAATTTTTTTAGAGAGCAGGTGTCATTTACCGAACTGCAAGTTTGGTGAATATTTAGTGACCTTTAGCAATGGGTTTAAAGCTGATTTGTGGGAAGTGGCCTCAAGCAGGCAGCATTTCTCCATTCCCAAATCTGGGTACTAGGGCAGCAGAGCCTTTCTGGAAGTCGTGTTCCTAGGTTGTAAATTACGTTGGAATGTGCATGGAGAAACGCCCCTAAGTTTATGTCTCATTATTTCTTCTTGGTATAATTTTTTTTTTAAAATTTGAGTAAAGCTTAGAATATTGTTTGTCCTAGGTGTACACAATCTGGTTCATTTGTAGATTATATATGTCTATTCAAGTACAGATCCTCTTCCCATGTAAAATGTTACACAGGGTTCTGCAGACCTCCCTTGCTATATGGTCGGTAGTTTTGAGATATGTATATAATATGTGTTTGTATACATATAGTAACACTAATCTTAATTTATCCATTCCCCCCACCTTTCCTTTTAGATGAGCATAGTTTGTTTTCTAAGTCTGTGAGTGTGTATCTCTGTGGAAATATGTTCATTTGTGTCAGTTATTAGATAACGCCTATAAGTGATATCATAGAATATAGGTCTTTTGCTTTCCGACTTACCTCATGATTCATGATTATCTAAAGACTCATTTGTGGTGCCTCAGAGAGCAATGGTTCATTGTTTTCCATGGCCAATATTCCATTGTGTACCTGGACCACTTCTTCTTTATCCATTCACCTCTTGTTGGATATTTTGATTGCTTCACGGTCTTGGCTATTGTGAATAAGGCTGCACTGCAGCTTTTGCGGCCTGTGTCTTCTCGATTCTTGTCTTCTCAGGTGAGAGGTCCAATGGTGTGCCTGCTGGATTGAATGGTACCTCCATTTTTACTTTTAAACACAGCTCCTTTCTGTTCTCATTATTGGCTGTTATCCTTTTACGTCTCACCAGCAGGTTGAGGGTACACAGTTCTGTAAAACCCCTTCAGCATTTATTTTTTGTAGACTTTTTGCTGATGGTCAGTCGACTGGTGTAAGTTGAAACTTTTTGTAGATTAGATTGCATGCGTCTAACACTCCCTGAGGTTGAGCTTTTATCCATGTTCCTTTTTTTTAAAAAAACAGTGTGAGTAAAACTTAACTCTTCATAATCTCTTCTTGAAACATTTGCCTGTTTTGAATTTTATTGTCCACTCCCTACTTCAGCACAATATTTTAGGGCAGGTGTCCTTTACAGCCCTGAGTCTTTGTGAATGTTAAGTGACCATTAGCTGTGAGTTTAAAGCTGCTCTTGCAGGTAACGGCCACAAGGTGGCATCATTTCTCCTTTACCAAATTTGGTTACGAGGGAAACAGAGCCTTAATGGAAGTGGTGTTCTAGGTTGTATATTAGAATGGAATATGCCAGGAAAAAGCCCTTTAAGTTTATGTCTCATTACTTCTTGTTCATATTTGTAATTTACGTTTTATTTTTTATCCCAGCAAATTTGATTACGATGGTTTGTTTGCTCTAGGTGTGCAAGATGTGGCTCTTTCACACATATACAGGTATCTATTCTTCCTCGCATCCTTTTCTCATGTAGGTTATGACGGAATGTTGAGTAGTCTTCTCCTGGTCTTCCGTACGTCTTTGGTGGTTATATATTTCACATGGTTTGTATATCTCTGTTAACCCCAATATGGTAATGTATCCAATCCTCATCCCTTTCTATTTGGTGAACCATAAGTTTTTAAATGAATCTGCGATTGCCTCTCTTTGTGGAAATATCTTCATTGGTATCGATTTTTAAGTAACTCCTAAAAGTGATATGATAGGATATGTGTCTTTTGCTTTCTCACTTACTACAGGTGGCGTGATTACGTCTAGACTCATCTATGGTGCTGCAAATGGCATTGTTTCATTTTTTCACTAGCTCATATTCCATCTGTACAGGTAGCAGTTCTTCTTTGTCCGCCCATCTGTCGGTGGACTTTTTGGTTACTTCCGTATCTTGGCTATTGTAATACTATGCAATGCAGATTTGCATACCTGTGTCCTTCCAATTCTGTCTTCTTAGTTTATAGGTCCAAGAATAGGTCTGCTGGATCCTATGGTAGCTCAATATTTACCTTTTAAAGGCACCTCTATTCTGTTCTCTTTAGTGGCTCTTTCCAGGTTACGTCCCACATAAAGTTGAGGGTATGCATTTCTTCCCAGCACCTTCAGCATTTATTCTTTGTAGTTTTTGCTGATGGTTCTTCTGAGTGGTGTGAGCTGATACCTCTTTGTGGTTGAATTTGCATGTGTCTCATAATGCGTTGAAACTGAGCTTTTAGACATGTCCTTTTTATTTTTCCAGCTATGATTAGAGCTTATTTCTTCAAAGTGTTTTCTTAAAGTATGTGTCACCATTTGAAATATTTTGGCCATTACCTCCCTCAAGACATTTTGAGGGCAAGTTTCATTTACAGTTCTGCAGTACTTGTTCCTATGAAATGACCATTAGCACGGGCTTTAAAGCTGCTTTTGCAGGTAACTGCCAGGGGGCAGCAGCCTTTCTATGTTCCCCACCCTGGTAACTAGGGAAAAGCCCTTGCGGCCTGTGGTGTTTCTCGGTTAAAAATTAGAGTGGAGTGTGCCTGGAGAAACCCACACAAGCTGATGTCTCCTTACTTTTGTTGGATTTTTAAATGTAATTTTTATTTTTTATTGGAGTAATTTTCCACTGTGTACGTGGACCACTTCTACTTTGTGCATTCCTCGGTTGATGGACATTTTCATTTCTTCCAAGTGTTGGCTATGGTAAATATTGTTGGAGTGCAGGATTGCCAGCCTGTGACTTTTTGATTCTCATTTTCTCAGGTGATAGGCCCAGCAGTGGGTGTGATTCATTGACTGGTAGCACCGTGTTTCCCCTTTCAAAGCACCTCCTTTGTGTTTTCATTAGTGGCTCTTACCACGTCCCCCTTAGAATCGAGGGTACGCATTTCTCCACAATCGCTTCAGCATTTATTGTTTGCAGCATTTATGCTAATGGCCCTACTGGCTGCTGTGAGCTGATAGGTTTTTGTAATTTGGGTTTGCATGTATTTGAAAATTCGTAAAACTCATTATTTTTCTCCGCCGTTTTCTTTTCTGTTACAAAAAGGAAACAAATGGGAGTACATTATAACTCTGGAAACTGTCTTCTTAGAAGGTTGCCCTCTTTTGAATTTTTTGGTCGATTTTCCACCCCAGAGTTTTTTTAGAGAGCAGGTGTCATTTCCCGAACTGCAAGTTTGGTGAATATTTATTGACCTTTAGAAATGGGTTTAAAGCTGCTGTTGTGGGAAGTGGCCTCAAGCAGGCAGCATTTCTCCATTCCCAAATCTGGTTTCTAGGGCAGCAGAGCCTTTCTGGAAGTCGTGTTCCTAGGTTGTAAATTACATTGGAATGTGCATGGAGAAACCCCCATAAGTTTATGTCTCATTATTTCTTCTTGGTTTTAAAAATTTATTAATTGTGGTAAAGCTTAGAATATTGTTTGTCCTAGGTGTACACAATCTGGTTCATTTGTAGATTATATATGTCTATTCAAGTACAGATCCTCTTCCCATGTAAAATGTTACAGAATGTTCCGCAGACCTCCCTTGCTATATGGTCGGTCGTTTTGAGATATGTATATAATATGTGTTTGTATACATATAGTAACACTAATCTTAATTTATCCATTCCCCCCACCTTTCCTTTTAGATGAGCATAGTTTGTTTTCTAAGTCTGTGAGTGTCTTTCTCTGTGGAAATATGTTCATTTGTGTCAGTTATTAGATAACGCCTATAAGTGATATCATAGAATATAGGTCTTTTGCTTTCCGACTTACCTCATGTTTCATGATTATCTCCAGAGTCATTTGTGGTGCCTCAGAGAGCAATGGTTCATTGTTTTCCATGGCTAATATTCCATTGTGTACATGGACCACTTCTTCTTTATCCATTCACCTCTTGTTGGATATTTTGATTGCTTCACGGTCTTGGCTATTGTGAATAAGGCTGCACTGCAGCTTTTGCGGCCTGTGTCTTCTCGATTCTTGCCTTCTCAGGTGAGAGGTCCAATGGTGTGCCTGCTGGATTGAATGGTACCTCCATTTTTACTTTTAAACACAGCTCCTTTCTATTCTCATTATTGGCTGTTACCCTTTTACGTCTCAACAGCAGGTAGAGGGTTCACAGTTCTCTAAAACCCCTTCAGCATTTATTGTTCGTAGACTTTTTGCTGATGGTCAGTCGATTGGTGTAAGTTGAAAACTTTTTGTAGATTAGATTGCATGGGTCTAACACTCCCTGAGGTTGAGCTTTTATCCATTTTCCTTTTTTTTAAAAGAGCGTCAGTAAAACGTAACTGTTCATATTCTCTTCTTGAAACATTTGCCTGTTTTGAAATTTTTTGTCCATTCCCTACTTCAGCACAATTTTTTAGGGCAGGTGTCCTTACAGCCCTGAGTCCTTGTGAATGTTAAGTGACCATTAGCTGTGACTTTAAAGCTGCTCTTGCAGGAAACGGCCACAAGGTGGCAGCATTTCTCCTTTACCAAATTTGGTTACTAGGGAAACAGAGCCTTAATGGAAGTGGTGTTCTAGGTTGTAAATTAAAATGGAATGTGCCAGGAAAAAGCCCTTTAAGTTTATGTCTCATTACTTCTTGTTCATACTTGTAATTTACTTTTTATTTTTTATCCCAGCAAATTTGATTACAATGGTTTGTTTCTTCTTGGTGTGCAAGATGTGGTTCTTTCACACATATATGTGTATCTATTCTTCCTCGCATCCTTTTCCCATTTAGGTTATGACAGAATGTTGAGTATTCTTCTCCTGGTCTTCCGTACGCCTTTGGTGATTATATATTTCACATGGTATGTATATCTCTGTTAACCCCAATATGGTAATGTATCCAATCCTCATCCCTTTCTATTTGGTGAACCATAAGTTTTCAAATGAATCTGCGATTGCCTCTCTCTGTTGAAATATCTTCATTGGTATCAATTTTTAAGTAACTCCTAAAAGTGGTATGATAGGATATGTGTCTTTTGCTTTCTCACTTACTACAGGTGGCATGATTACGTCTAGACTCATCTATGGTGCTGCAAATGGCATTGTTTCATTTTTTTCAGTAGCGAATATTCCATCTGTACATGGAGGAGTTCTTCTTTGTCCATCCTTCTGTTGGTGGCCTTTTTGGTTACTTCCATATCTTGGCTATTGTAATACTGTGCAATGCAGATTTCCTGCCTCTGTCTTTCCAATTCTCTCCTCTTAGATTATAGGTCGAGGAGTGGGCCTGCTGGATCATATGGTAGCTCAATGTTTACCTTTTTAAGGCACCTCCATTCTGTTCTAGTTCGTGGCCCTTTCCAAGTTACGTCCCCCTTGAAGTTGAGGGTATGCATTTCTCTACAACACCTTCAGCATTTATTGTTTGTAGTTTTCTTGCTGGTGGTTATTCTGACAAGTGTGATCTGATACCTCTTTGTGGTTGAATTCGCACGTGCCTCATAATCCATTGAAAATGAGCTTGAAGGCATGTCCTTTTTTATTTTTCAAGCTGTGATTACCCCTTAGTTCTTCAAAGTGTTCTCTTAAAGTATGTGTCACATTTTGAAATGTATTGGCCATTACCTCCCTCAAGACATTTTGAGGGCAGGTTTCATTTGCAGTTCTGCAGTACTTGTTCCTATGAAATGACCATTAGCACAGGCTTAAAGCTGTTTTTGCAGGTAACTGCCAGAGGGCAGCAGCCTTTCTATGTTCCCCACCCTGGTAACTCGGGAAAAGCCCTTGCACCCTGTGGTGTTTCTCGGTTATAAATTAGCGTGGAGTGTGCCTGGACAAACCCACACAAGCTGATGTCTCCTTACTTTCGTTGGATTTTTAAATGTAAGTTTTATTTTTTATTGGAGTAATTTTCCACTGTGTACGTGGACCACTTCTACTTTGTGCATTACTCGGTTGATGGACATTTTCATTGCTTCCAAGTGTTGGCTATGGTAAATATTGTTTTAGTGCAGGATTGCCAGCCTGTGACTTTTTCATTCTCATTTTCTCAGGTGATAGGCCAAGCAGTGGTTGTGATTGACTGACTGGTAGCACCGTGTTTCCCTTTTCAAAGCACCTTCTTTGTGTTTTCATTAGTGGCACTTACCACGTCCCCTTTAGAATCGAGGGTACACATTTCTCCACAATCGTTTCAGCATTTATTGTTTGCAGCATTTATGCTAATGGCCCTTCTGGCTGCTGTGAGCTGATAGGTTTTTGTAATTTGGGTTTGCATGTCTCTGAAAATTCCTAAAACTCATCATTTTTCTCCGCCGTTTTCTTTTCTGTTAAAAAAAGGAAACAGTTGGGAGTACAATATAACTCCTGATATGGTCTTCTTGGAAGGTTGCCCTCTTTTGAATTTTTTGGTCAATTTTCCACCCCAGAATTTTTTCAGAGAGCAGGTGTCATTTACTGAACTGCAAGTTTGGTGAATATTTAGTGACCTTTAGCAATGGGTTTAAAGCTGATTTGTGGGAAGTGGCCTCAAGCAGGCAGCATTTCTCCATTCCCAAATCTGGGTACTAGGGCAGCAGAGCCTTTCTGGAAGTCGTGTTCCTAGGTTGTAAATTACGTTGGAATGTGCATGGAGAAACGCCCCTAAGTTTATGTCTCATTATTTCTTCTTGGTATAATTTTTTTTTTTAAATTTGAGTAAAGCTTAGAATATTGTTTGTCCTAGGTGTACACAATCTGGTTCATTTGTAGATTATATATGTCTATTCAAGTACAGATCCTCTTCCCATGTAAAATGTTACACAGGGTTCTGCAGACCTCCCTTGCTATATGGTCGGTAGTTTTGAGATATGTATATAATATGTGTTTGTATACATATAGTAACACTAATCTTAATTTATCCATTCCCCCCACCTTTCCTTTTAGATGAGCATAGTTTGTTTTCTAAGTCTGTGAGTGTGTATCTCTGTGGAAATATGTTCATTTGTGTCAGTTATTAGATAACGCCTATAAGTGATATCATAGAATATAGGTCTTTTGCTTTCCGACTTACCTCATGATTCATGATTATCTAAAGACTCATTTGTGGTGCCTCAGAGAGCAATGGTTCATTGTTTTCCATGGCCAATATTCCATTGTGTACCTGGACCACTTCTTCTTTATCCATTCACCTCTTGTTGGATATTTTGATTGCTTCACGGTCTTGGCTATTGTGAATAAGGCTGCACTGCAGCTTTTGCGGCCTGTGTCTTCTCGATTCTTGTCTTCTCAGGTGAGAGGTCCAATGGTGTGCCTGCTGGATTGAATGGTACCTCCATTTTTACTTTTAAACACAGCTCCTTTCTGTTCTCATTATTGGCTGTTATCCTTTTACGTCTCACCAGCAGGTTGAGGGTACACAGTTCTGTAAAACCCCTTCAGCATTTATTTTTTGTAGACTTTTTGCTGATGGTCAGTCGACTGGTGTAAGTTGAAACTTTTTGTAGATTAGATTGCATGCGTCTAACACTCCCTGAGGTTGAGCTTTTATCCATGTTCCTTTTTTTTAAAAAAACAGTGTGAGTAAAACTTAACTCTTCATAATCTCTTCTTGAAACATTTGCCTGTTTTGAATTTTATTGTCCACTCCCTACTTCAGCACAATATTTTAGGGCAGGTGTCCTTTACAGCCCTGAGTCTTTGTGAATGTTAAGTGACCATTAGCTGTGAGTTTAAAGCTGCTCTTGCAGGTAACGGTCACAAGGTGGCATCATTTCTCCTTTACCAAATTTGGTTACGAGGGAAACAGAGCCTTAATGGAAGTGGTGTTCTAGGTTGTATATTAGAATGGAATATGCCAGGAAAAAGCCCTTTAAGTTTATGTCTCATTACTTCTTGTTCATATTTGTAATTTACGTTTTATTTTTTATCCCAGCAAATTTGATTACGATGGTTTGTTTGCTCTAGGTGTGCAAGATGTGGCTCTTTCACACATATACAGGTATCTATTCTTCCTCGCATCCTTTTCTCATGTAGGTTATGACGGAATGTTGAGTAGTCTTCTCCTGGTCTTCCGTACGTCTTTGGTGGTTATATATTTCACATGGTTTGTATATCTCTGTTAACCCCAATATGGTAATGTATCCAATCCTCATCCCTTTCTATTTGGTGAACCATAAGTTTTTAAATGAATCTGCGATTGCCTCTCTTTGTGGAAATATCTTCATTGGTATCGATTTTTAAGTAACTCCTAAAAGTGATATGATAGGATATGTGTCTTTTGCTTTCTCACTTACTACAGGTGGCGTGATTACGTCTAGACTCATCTATGGTGCTGCAAATGGCATTGTTTCATTTTTTCACTAGCTCATATTCCATCTGTACAGGTAGCAGTTCTTCTTTGTCCGCCCATCTGTTGGTGGACTTTTTGGTTACTTCCGTATCTTGGCTATTGTAATACTATGCAATGCAGATTTGCATACCTGTGTCCTTCCAATTCTGTCTTCTTAGTTTATAGGTCCAGGAATAGGTCTGCTGGATCCTATGGTAGCTCAATATTTACCTTTTAAAGGCACCTCTATTCTGTTCTCTTTAGTGGCTCTTTCCAGGTTACGTCCCACATAAAGTTGAGGGTATGCATTTCTTCCCAGCACCTTCAGCATTTATTCTTTGTAGTTTTTGCTGATGGTTCTTCTGAGTGGTGTGAGCTGATACCTCTTTGTGGTTGAATTTGCATGTGTCTCATAATGCGTTGAAATTGAGCTTTTAGACATGTCCTTTTTTATTTTTCCAGCTATGATTAGAGCTTATTTCTTCAAAGTGTTTTCTTAAAGTATGTGTCACCATTTGAAATATTTTGGCCATTACCTCCCTCAAGACATTTTGAGGGCAAGTTTCATTTACAGTTCTGCAGTACTTGTTCCTATGAAATGACCATTAGCACGGGCTTTAAAGCTGCTTTTGCAGGTAACTGCCAGAGGGCAGCAGCCTTTCTATGTTCCCCACCCTGGTAACTAGGGAAAAGCCCTTGCGGCCTGTGGTGTTTCTCGGTTAAAAATTAGAGTGGAGTGTGCCTGGAGAAACCCACACAAGCTGATGTCTCCTTACTTTTGTTGGATTTTTAAATGTAATTTTTATTTTTTATTGGAGTAATTTTCCACTGTGTACGTGGACCACTTCTACTTTGTGCATTCCTCGGTTGATGGACATTTTCATTTCTTCCAAGTGTTGGCTATGGTAAATATTGTTGGAGTGCAGGATTGCCAGCCTGTGACTTTTTGATTCTCATTTTCTCAGGTGATAGGCCCAGCAGTGGGTGTGATTCATTGACTGGTAGCACCGTGTTTCCCCTTTCAAAGCACCTCCTTTGTGTTTTCATTAGTGGCTCTTACCACGTCCCCCTTAGAATCGAGGGTACGCATTTCTCCACAATCGCTTCAGCATTTATTGTTTGCAGCATTTATGCTAATGGCCCTACTGGCTGCTGTGAGCTGATAGGTTTTTGTAATTTGGGTTTGCATGTATTTGAAAATTCGTAAAACTCATTATTTTTCTCCGCCGTTTTCTTTTCTGTTACAAAAAGGAAACAAATGGGAGTACATTATAACTCTGGAAACTGTCTTCTTAGAAGGTTGCCCTCTTTTGAATTTTTTGGTCGATTTTCCACCCCAGAGTTTTTTTAGAGAGCAGGTGTCATTTCCCGAACTGCAAGTTTGGTGAATATTTATTGACCTTTAGAAATGGGTTTAAAGCTGCTGTTGTGGGAAGTGGCCTCAAGCAGGCAGCATTTCTCCATTCCCAAATCTGGTTTCTAGGGCAGCAGAGCCTTTCTGGAAGTCGTGTTCCTAGGTTGTAAATTACATTGGAATGTGCATGGAGAAACCCCCATAAGTTTATGTCTCATTATTTCTTCTTGGTTTTAAAAATTTATTAATTGTGGTAAAGCTTAGAATATTGTTTGTCCTAGGTGTACACAATCTGGTTCATTTGTAGATTATATATGTCTATTCAAGTACAGATCCTCTTCCCATGTAAAATGTTACAGAATGTTCCGCAGACCTCCCTTGCTATATGGTCGGTCGTTTTGAGATATGTATATAATATGTGTTTGTATACATATAGTAACACTAATCTTAATTTATCCATTCCCCCCACCTTTCCTTTTAGATGAGCATAGTTTGTTTTCTAAGTCTGTGAGTGTCTTTCTCTGTGGAAATATGTTCATTTGTGTCAGTTATTAGATAACGCCTATAAGTGATATCATAGAATATAGGTCTTTTGCTTTCCGACTTACCTCATGTTTCATGATTATCTCCAGAGTCATTTGTGGTGCCTCAGAGAGCAATGGTTCATTGTTTTCCATGGCTAATATTCCATTGTGTACATGGACCACTTCTTCTTTATCCATTCACCTCTTGTTGGATATTTTGATTGCTTCACGGTCTTGGCTATTGTGAATAAGGCTGCACTGCAGCTTTTGCGGCCTGTGTCTTCTCGATTCTTGCCTTCTCAGGTGAGAGGTCCAATGGTGTGCCTGCTGGATTGAATGGTACCTCCATTTTTACTTTTAAACACAGCTCCTTTCTATTCTCATTATTGGCTGTTACCCTTTTACGTCTCAACAGCAGGTAGAGGGTTCACAGTTCTCTAAAACCCCTTCAGCATTTATTGTTCGTAGACTTTTTGCTGATGGTCAGTCGATTGGTGTAAGTTGAAAACTTTTTGTAGATTAGATTGCATGGGTCTAACACTCCCTGAGGTTGAGCTTTTATCCATTTTCCTTTTTTTTAAAAGAGCGTCAGTAAAACGTAACTGTTCATATTCTCTTCTTGAAACATTTGCCTGTTTTGAAATTTTTTGTCCATTCCCTACTTCAGCACAATTTTTTAGGGCAGGTGTCCTTACAGCCCTGAGTCCTTGTGAATGTTAAGTGACCATTAGCTGTGACTTTAAAGCTGCTCTTGCAGGAAACGGCCACAAGGTGGCAGCATTTCTCCTTTACCAAATTTGGTTACTAGGGAAACAGAGCCTTAATGGAAGTGGTGTTCTAGGTTGTAAATTAAAATGGAATGTGCCAGGAAAAAGCCCTTTAAGTTTATGTCTCATTACTTCTTGTTCATATTTGTAATTTACTTTTTATTTTTTATCCCAGCAAATTTGATTACAATGGTTTGTTTCTTCTTGGTGTGCAAGATGTGGTTCTTTCACACATATATGTGTATCTATTCTTCCTCGCATCCTTTTCCCATTTAGGTTATGACAGAATGTTGAGTATTCTTCTCCTGGTCTTCCGTACGCCTTTGGTGATTATATATTTCACATGGTATGTATATCTCTGTTAACCCCAATATGGTAATGTATCCAATCCTCATCCCTTTCTATTTGGTGAACCATAAGTTTTCAAATGAATCTGCGATTGCCTCTCTCTGTTGAAATATCTTCATTGGTATCAATTTTTAAGTAACTCCTAAAAGTGGTATGATAGGATATGTGTCTTTTGCTTTCTCACTTACTACAGGTGGCATGATTACGTCTAGACTCATCTATGGTGCTGCAAATGGCATTGTTTCATTTTTTTCAGTAGCGAATATTCCATCTGTACATGGAGGAGTTCTTCTTTGTCCATCCTTCTGTTGGTGGCCTTTTTGGTTACTTCCATATCTTGGCTATTGTAATACTGTGCAATGCAGATTTCCTGCCTCTGTCTTTCCAATTCTCTCCTCTTAGATTATAGGTCGAGGAGTGGGCCTGCTGGATCATATGGTAGCTCAATGTTTACCTTTTTAAGGCACCTCCATTCTGTTCTAGTTCGTGGCCCTTTCCAAGTTACGTCCCCCTTGAAGTTGAGGGTATGCATTTCTCTACAACACCTTCAGCATTTATTGTTTGTAGTTTTCTTGCTGGTGGTTATTCTGACAAGTGTGATCTGATACCTCTTTGTGGTTGAATTCGCACGTGCCTCATAATCCATTGAAAATGAGCTTGAAGGCATGTCCTTTTTTATTTTTCAAGCTGTGATTACCCCTTAGTTCTTCAAAGTGTTCTCTTAAAGTATGTGTCACATTTTGAAATGTATTGGCCATTACCTCCCTCAAGACATTTTGAGGGCAGGTTTCATTTGCAGTTCTGCAGTACTTGTTCCTATGAAATGACCATTAGCACAGGCTTAAAGCTGTTTTTGCAGGTAACTGCCAGAGGGCAGCAGCCTTTCTATGTTCCCCACCCTGGTAACTCGGGAAAAGCCCTTGCACCCTGTGGTGTTTCTCGGTTATAAATTAGCGTGGAGTGTGCCTGGACAAACCCACACAAGCTGATGTCTCCTTACTTTCGTTGGATTTTTAAATGTAAGTTTTATTTTTTATTGGAGTAATTTTCCACTGTGTACGTGGACCACTTCTACTTTGTGCATTACTCGGTTGATGGACATTTTCATTGCTTCCAAGTGTTGGCTATGGTAAATATTGTTTTAGTGCAGGATTGCCAGCCTGTGACTTTTTGATTCTCATTTTCTCAGGTGATAGGCCAAGCAGTGGTTGTGATTGACTGACTGGTAGCACCGTGTTTCCCTTTTCAAAGCACCTTCTTTGTGTTTTCATTAGTGGCACTTACCACGTCCCCTTTAGAATCGAGGGTACACATTTCTCCACAATCGTTTCAGCATTTATTGTTTGCAGCATTTATGCTAATGGCCCTTCTGGCTGCTGTGAGCTGATAGGTTTTTGTAATTTGGGTTTGCATGTCTCTGAAAATTCCTAAAACTCATCATTTTTCTCCGCCGTTTTCTTTTCTGTTAAAAAAAGGAAACAGTTGGGAGTACAATATAACTCTTGATATGGTCTTCTTGGAAGGTTGCCCTCTTTTGAATTTTTTGGTCAATTTTCCACCCCAGAATTTTTTCAGAGAGCAGGTGTCATTTACCGAACTGCAAGTTTGGTGAATATTTAGTGACCTTTAGCAATGGGTTTAAAGCTGATTTGTGGGAAGTGGCCTCAAGCAGGCAGCATTTCTCCATTCCCAAATCTGGGTACTAGGGCAGCAGAGCCTTTCTGGAAGTCGTGTTCCTAGGTTGTAAATTACGTTGGAATGTGCATGGAGAAACGCCCCTAAGTTTATGTCTCATTATTTCTTCTTGGTATAATTTTTTTTTTAAATTTGAGTAAAGCTTAGAATATTGTTTGTCCTAGGTGTACACAATCTGGTTCATTTGTAGATTATATATGTCTATTCAAGTACAGATCCTCTTCCCATGTAAAATGTTACACAGGGTTCTGCAGACCTCCCTTGCTATATGGTCGGTAGTTTTGAGATATGTATATAATATGTGTTTGTATACATATAGTAACACTAATCTTAATTTATCCATTCCCCCCACCTTTCCTTTTAGATGAGCATAGTTTGTTTTCTAAGTCTGTGAGTGTGTATCTCTGTGGAAATATGTTCATTTGTGTCAGTTATTAGATAACGCCTATAAGTGATATCATAGAATATAGGTCTTTTGCTTTCCGACTTACCTCATGATTCATGATTATCTAAAGACTCATTTGTGGTGCCTCAGAGAGCAATGGTTCATTGTTTTCCATGGCCAATATTCCATTGTGTACCTGGACCACTTCTTCTTTATCCATTCACCTCTTGTTGGATATTTTGATTGCTTCACGGTCTTGGCTATTGTGAATAAGGCTGCACTGCAGCTTTTGCGGCCTGTGTCTTCTCGATTCTTGTCTTCTCAGGTGAGAGGTCCAATGGTGTGCCTGCTGGATTGAATGGTACCTCCATTTTTACTTTTAAACACAGCTCCTTTCTGTTCTCATTATTGGCTGTTATCCTTTTACGTCTCACCAGCAGGTTGAGGGTACACAGTTCTGTAAAACCCCTTCAGCATTTATTTTTTGTAGACTTTTTGCTGATGGTCAGTCGACTGGTGTAAGTTGAAACTTTTTGTAGATTAGATTGCATGCGTCTAACACTCCCTGAGGTTGAGCTTTTATCCATGTTCCTTTTTTTAAAAAAACAGTGTGAGTAAAACTTAACTCTTCATAATCTCTTCTTGAAACATTTGCCTGTTTTGAATTTTATTGTCCACTCCCTACTTCAGTACAATATTTTAGGGCAGGTGTCCTTTACAGCCCTGAGTCTTTGTGAATGTTAAGTGACCATTAGCTGTGAGTTTAAAGCTGCTCTTGCAGGTAACGGCCACAAGGTGGCATCATTTCTCCTTTACCAAATTTGGTTACGAGGGAAACAGAGCCTTAATGGAAGTGGTGTTCTAGGTTGTATATTAGAATGGAATATGCCAGGAAAAAGCCCTTTAAGTTTATGTCTCATTACTTCTTGTTCATATTTGTAATTTACGTTTTATTTTTTATCCCAGCAAATTTGATTACGATGGTTTGTTTGCTCTAGGTGTGCAAGATGTGGCTCTTTCACACATATACAGGTATCTATTCTTCCTCGCATCCTTTTCTCATGTAGGTTATGACGGAATGTTGAGTAGTCTTCTCCTGGTCTTCCGTACGTCTTTGGTGGTTATATATTTCACATGGTTTGTATATCTCTGTTAACCCCAATATGGTAATGTATCCAATCCTCATCCCTTTCTATTTGGTGAACCATAAGTTTTTAAATGAATCTGCGATTGCCTCTCTTTGTGGAAATATCTTCATTGGTATCAATTTTTAAGTAACTCCTAAAAGTGATATGATAGGATATGTGTCTTTTGCTTTCTCACTTACTACAGGTGGCGTGATTACGTCTAGACTCATCTATGGTGCTGCAAATGGCATTGTTTCATTTTTTCACTAGCTCATATTCCATCTGTACAGGTAGCAGTTCTTCTTTGTCCGCCCATCTGTCGGTGGACTTTTTGGTTACTTCCGTATCTTCGCTATTGTAATACTATGCAATGCAGATTTGCATACCTGTGTCCTTCCAATTCTGTCTTCTTAGTTTATAGGTCCAGGAATAGGTCTGCTGGATCCTATGGTAGCTCAATATTTACCTTTTAAAGGCACCTCTATTCTGTTCTCTTTAGTGGCTCTTTCCAGGTTACGTCCCACATAAAGTTGAGGGTATGCATTTCTTCCCAGCACCTTCAGCATTTATTCTTTGTAGTTTTTGCTGATGGTTCTTCTGAGTGGTGTGAGCTGATACCTCTTTGTGGTTGAATTTGCATGTGTCTCATAATGCGTTGAAATTGAGCTTTTAGACATGTCCTTTTTTATTTTTCCAGCTATGATTAGAGCTTATTTCTTCAAAGTGTTTTCTTAAAGTATGTGTCACCATTTGAAATATTTTGGCCATTACCTCCCTCAAGACATTTTGAGGGCAAGTTTCATTTACAGTTCTGCAGTACTTGTTCCTATGAAATGACCATTAGCACGGGCTTTAAAGCTGCTTTTGCAGGTAACTGCCAGAGGGCAGCAGCCTTTCTATGTTCCCCACCCTGGTAACTAGGGAAAAGCCCTTGCGGCCTGTGGTGTTTCTCGGTTAAAAATTAGAGTGGAGTGTGCCTGGAGAAACCCACACAAGCTGATGTCTCCTTACTTTTGTTGGATTTTTAAATGTAATTTTTATTTTTTATTGGAGTAATTTTCCACTGTGTACGTGGACCACTTCTACTTTGTGCATTCCTCGGTTGATGGACATTTTCATTTCTTCCAAGTGTTGGCTATGGTAAATATTGTTGGAGTGCAGGATTGCCAGCCTGTGACTTTTTGATTCTCATTTTCTCAGGTGATAGGCCCAGCAGTGGGTGTGATTCATTGACTGGTAGCACCGTGTTTCCCCTTTCAAAGCACCTCCTTTGTGTTTTCATTAGTGGCTCTTACCACGTCCCCCTTAGAATCGAGGGTACGCATTTCTCCACAATCGCTTCAGCATTTATTGTTTGCAGCATTTATGCTAATGGCCCTACTGGCTGCTGTGAGCTGATAGGTTTTTGTAATTTGGGTTTGCATGTATTTGAAAATTCGTAAAACTCATTATTTTTCTCCGCCGTTTTCTTTTCTGTTACAAAAAGGAAACAAATGGGAGTACATTATAACTCTGGAAACTGTCTTCTTAGAAGGTTGCCCTCTTTTGAATTTTTTGGTCGATTTTCCACCCCAGAGTTTTTTTAGAGAGCAGGTGTCATTTCCCGAGCTGCAAGTTTGGTGAATATTTATTGACCTTTAGAAATGGGTTTAAAGCTGCTGTTGTGGGAAGTGGCCTCAAGCAGGCAGCATTTCTCCATTCCCAAATCTGGTTTCTAGGGCAGCAGAGCCTTTCTGGAAGTCGTGTTCCTAGGTTGTAAATTACATTGGAATGTGCATGGAGAAACCCCCATAAGTTTATGTCTCATTATTTCTTCTTGGTTTTAAAAATTTATTAATTGTGGTAAAGCTTAGAATATTGTTTGTCCTAGGTGTACACAATCTGGTTCATTTGTAGATTATATATGTCTATTCAAGTACAGATCCTCTTCCCATGTAAAATGTTACAGAATGTTCCGCAGACCTCCCTTGCTATATGGTCGGTCGTTTTGAGATATGTATATAATATGTGTTTGTATACATATAGTAACACTAATCTTAATTTATCCATTCCCCCCACCTTTCCTTTTAGATGAGCATAGTTTGTTTTCTAAGTCTGTGAGTGTCTTTCTCTGTGGAAATATGTTCATTTGTGTCAGTTATTAGATAACGCCTATAAGTGATATCATAGAATATAGGTCTTTTGCTTTCCGACTTACCTCATGTTTCATGATTATCTCCAGAGTCATTTGTGGTGCCTCAGAGAGCAATGGTTCATTGTTTTCCATGGCTAATATTCCATTGTGTACATGGACCACTTCTTCTTTATCCATTCACCTCTTGTTGGATATTTTGATTGCTTCACGGTCTTGGCTATTGTGAATAAGGCTGCACTGCAGCTTTTGCGGCCTGTGTCTTCTCGATTCTTGCCTTCTCAGGTGAGAGGTCCAATGGTGTGCCTGCTGGATTGAATGGTACCTCCATTTTTACTTTTAAACACAGCTCCTTTCTATTCTCATTATTGGCTGTTACCCTTTTACGTCTCAACAGCAGGTAGAGGGTTCACAGTTCTCTAAAACCCCTTCAGCATTTATTGTTCGTAGACTTTTTGCTGATGGTCAGTCGATTGGTGTAAGTTGAAAACTTTTTGTAGATTAGATTGCATGGGTCTAACACTCCCTGAGGTTGAGCTTTTATCCATTTTCCTTTTTTTTAAAAGAGCGTCAGTAAAACGTAACTCTTCATATTCTCTTCTTGAAACATTTGCCTGTTTTGAAATTTTTTGTCCATTCCCTACTTCAGCACAATTTTTTAGGGCAGGTGTCCTTACAGCCCTGAGTCCTTGTGAATGTTAAGTGACCATTAGCTGTGACTTTAAAGCTGCTCTTGCAGGAAACGGCCACAAGGTGGCAGCATTTCTCCTTTACCAAATTTGGTTACTAGGGAAACAGAGCCTTAATGGAAGTGGTGTTCTAGGTTGTAAATTAAAATGGAATGTGCCAGGAAAAAGCCCTTTAAGTTTATGTCTCATTACTTCTTGTTCATATTTGTAATTTACTTTTTATTTTTTATCCCAGCAAATTTGATTACAATGGTTTGTTTCTTCTTGGTGTGCAAGATGTGGTTCTTTCACACATATATGTGTATCTATTCTTCCTCGCATCCTTTTCCCATTTAGGTTATGACAGAATGTTGAGTATTCTTCTCCTGGTCTTCCGTACGCCTTTGGTGATTATATATTTCACATGGTATGTATATCTCTGTTAACCCCAATATGGTAATGTATCCAATCCTCATCCCTTTCTATTTGGTGAACCATAAGTTTTCAAATGAATCTGCGATTGCCTCTCTCTGTTGAAATATCTTCATTGGTATCAATTTTTAAGTAACTCCTAAAAGTGGTATGATAGGATATGTGTCTTTTGCTTTCTCACTTACTACAGGTGGCATGATTACGTCTAGACTCATCTTCTATGGTGCTGCAAATGGCATTGTTTCATTTTTTTCAGTAGCGAATATTCCATCTGTACATGGAGGAGTTCTTCTTTGTCCATCCTTCTGTTGGTGGCCTTTTTGGTTACTTCCATATCTTGGCTATTGTAATACTGTGCAATGCAGATTTCCTGCCTCTGTCTTTCCAATTCTCTCCTCTTAGATTATAGGTCGAGGAGTGGGCCTGCTGGATCATATGGTAGCTCAATGTTTACCTTTTTAAGGCACCTCCATTCTGTTCTAGTTCGTGGCCCTTTCCAAGTTACGTCCCCCTTGAAGTTGAGGGTATGCATTTCTCTACAACACCTTCAGCATTTATTGTTTGTAGTTTTCTTGCTGGTGGTTATTCTGACAAGTGTGATCTGATACCTCTTTGTGGTTGAATTCGCACGTGCCTCATAATCCATTGAAAATGAGCTTGAAGGCATGTCCTTTTTTATTTTTCAAGCTGTGATTACCCCTTAGTTCTTCAAAGTGTTCTCTTAAAGTATGTGTCACATTTTGAAATGTATTGGCCATTACCTCCCTCAAGACATTTTGAGGGCAGGTTTCATTTGCAGTTCTGCAGTACTTGTTCCTATGAAATGACCATTAGCACAGGCTTAAAGCTGTTTTTGCAGGTAACTGCCAGAGGGCAGCAGCCTTTCTATGTTCCCCACCCTGGTAACTCGGGAAAAGCCCTTGCACCCTGTGGTGTTTCTCGGTTATAAATTAGCGTGGAGTGTGCCTGGACAAACCCACACAAGCTGATGTCTCCTTACTTTCGTTGGATTTTTAAATGTAAGTTTTATTTTTTATTGGAGTAATTTTCCACTGTGTACGTGGACCACTTCTACTTTGTGCATTACTCGGTTGATGGACATTTTCATTGCTTCCAAGTGTTGGCTATGGTAAATATTGTTTTAGTGCAGGATTGCCAGCCTGTGACTTTTTGATTCTCATTTTCTCAGGTGATAGGCCAAGCAGTGGTTGTGATTGACTGACTGGTAGCACCGTGTTTCCCTTTTCAAAGCACCTTCTTTGTGTTTTCATTAGTGGCACTTACCACGTCCCCTTTAGAATCGAGGGTACACATTTCTCCACAATCGTTTCAGCATTTATTGTTTGCAGCATTTATGCTAATGGCCCTTCTGGCTGCTGTGAGCTGATAGGTTTTTGTAATTTGGGTTTGCATGTCTCTGAAAATTCCTAAAACTCATCATTTTTCTCCGCCGTTTTCTTTTCTGTTAAAAAAAGGAAACAGTTGGGAGTACAATATAACTCTTGATATGGTCTTCTTGGAAGGTTGCCCTCTTTTGAATTTTTTGGTCAATTTTCCACCCCAGAATTTTTTCAGAGAGCAGGTGTCATTTACCGAACTGCAAGTTTGGTGAATATTTAGTGACCTTTAGCAATGGGTTTAAAGCTGATTTGTGGGAAGTGGCCTCAAGCAGGCAGCATTTCTCCATTCCCAAATCTGGGTACTAGGGCAGCAGAGCCTTTCTGGAAGTCGTGTTCCTAGGTTGTAAATTACGTTGGAATGTGCATGGAGAAACGCCCCTAAGTTTATGTCTCATTATTTCTTCTTGGTATAATTTTTTTTTTTAAATTTGAGTAAAGCTTAGAATATTGTTTGTCCTAGGTGTACACAATCTGGTTCATTTGTAGATTATATATGTCTATTCAAGTACAGATCCTCTTCCCATGTAAAATGTTACACAGGGTTCTGCAGACCTCCCTTGCTATATGGTCGGTAGTTTTGAGATATGTATATAATATGTGTTTGTATACATATAGTAACACTAATCTTAATTTATCCATTCCCCCCACCTTTCCTTTTAGATGAGCATAGTTTGTTTTCTAAGTCTGTGAGTGTCTTTCTCTGTGGAAATATGTTCATTTGTGTCAGTTATTAGATAACGCCTATAAGTGATATCATAGAATATAGGTCTTTTGCTTTCCGACTTACCTCATGATTCATGATTATCTAAAGACTCATTTGTGGTGCCTCAGAGAGCAATGGTTCATTGTTTTCCATGGCCAATATTCCATTGTGTACCTGGACCACTTCTTCTTTATCCATTCACCTCTTGTTGGATATTTTGATTGCTTCACGGTCTTGGCTATTGTGAATAAGGCTGCACTGCAGCTTTTGCGGCCTGTGTCTTCTCGATTCTTGTCTTCTCAGGTGAGAGGTCCAATGGTGTGCCTGCTGGATTGAATGGTACCTCCATTTTTACTTTTAAACACAGCTCCTTTCTATTCTCATTATTGGCTGTTATCCTTTTACGTCTCACCAGCAGGTTGAGGGTACACAGTTCTGTAAAACCCCTTCAGCATTTATTTTTTGTAGACTTTTTGCTGATGGTCAGTCGACTGGTGTAAGTTGAAACTTTTTGTAGATTAGATTGCATGCGTCTAACACTCCCTGAGGTTGAGCTTTTATCCATTTTCCTTTTTTTTAAAAAAACAGTGTGAGTAAAACTTAACTCTTCATAATCTCTTCTTGAAACATTTGCCTGTTTTGAATTTTATTGTCCACTCCCTACTTCAGCACAATATTTTAGGGCAGGTGTCCTTTACAGCCCTGAGTCTTTGTGAATGTTAAGTGACCATTAGCTGTGAGTTTAAAGCTGCTCTTGCAGGTAACGGCCACAAGGTGGCATCATTTCTCCTTTACCAAATTTGGTTACGAGGGAAACAGAGCCTTAATGGAAGTGGTGTTCTAGGTTGTATATTAGAATGGAATATGCCAGGAAAAAGCCCTTTAAGTTTATGTCTCATTACTTCTTGTTCATATTTGTAATTTACGTTTTATTTTTTATCCCAGCAAATTTGATTACGATGGTTTGTTTGCTCTAGGTGTGCAAGATGTGGCTCTTTCACACATATACAGGTATCTATTCTTCCTCGCATCCTTTTCTCATGTAGGTTATGACGGAATGTTGAGTAGTCTTCTCCTGGTCTTCCGTACGTCTTTGGTGGTTATATATTTCACATGGTTTGTATATCTCTGTTAACCCCAATATGGTAATGTATCCAATCCTCATCCCTTTCTATTTGGTGAACCATAAGTTTTTAAATGAATCTGCGATTGCCTCTCTTTGTGGAAATATCTTCATTGGTATCGATTTTTAAGTAACTCCTAAAAGTGATATGATAGGATATGTGTCTTTTGCTTTCTCACTTACTACAGGTGGCGTGATTACGTCTAGACTCATCTATGGTGCTGCAAATGGCATTGTTTCATTTTTTCACTAGCTCATATTCCATCTGTACAGGTAGCAGTTCTTCTTTGTCCGCCCATCTGTCGGTGGACTTTTTGGTTACTTCCGTATCTTGGCTATTGTAATACTATGCAATGCAGATTTGCATACCTGTGTCCTTCCAATTCTGTCTTCTTAGTTTATAGGTCCAGGAATAGGTCTGCTGGATCCTATGGTAGCTCAATATTTACCTTTTAAAGGCACCTCTATTCTGTTCTCTTTAGTGGCTCTTTCCAGGTTACGTCCCACATAAAGTTGAGGGTATGCATTTCTTCCCAGCACCTTCAGCATTTATTCTTTGTAGTTTTTGCTGATGGTTCTTCTGAGTGGTGTGAGCTGATACCTCTTTGTGGTTGAATTTGCATGTGTCTCATAATGCGTTGAAATTGAGCTTTTAGACATGTCCTTTTTATTTTTCCAGCTATGATTAGAGCTTATTTCTTCAAAGTGTTTTCTTAAAGTATGTGTCACCATTTGAAATATTTTGGCCATTACCTCCCTCAAGACATTTTGAGGGCAAGTTTCATTTACAGTTCTGCAGTACTTGTTCCTATGAAATGACCATTAGCACGGGCTTTAAAGCTGCTTTTGCAGGTAACTGCCAGAGGGCAGCAGCCTTTCTATGTTCCCCACCCTGGTAACTAGGGAAAAGCCCTTGCGGCCTGTGGTGTTTCTCGGTTAAAAATTAGAGTGGAGTGTGCCTGGAGAAACCCACACAAGCTGATGTCTCCTTACTTTTGTTGGATTTTTAAATGTAATTTTTATTTTTTATTGGAGTAATTTTCCACTGTGTACGTGGACCACTTCTACTTTGTGCATTCCTCGGTTGATGGACATTTTCATTTCTTCCAAGTGTTGGCTATGGTAAATATTGTTGGAGTGCAGGATTGCCAGCCTGTGACTTTTTGATTCTCATTTTCTCAGGTGATAGGCCCAGCAGTGGGTGTGATTCATTGACTGGTAGCACCGTGTTTCCCCTTTCAAAGCACCTCCTTTGTGTTTTCATTAGTGGCTCTTACCACGTCCCCCTTAGAATCGAGGGTACGCATTTCTCCACAATCGCTTCAGCATTTATTGTTTGCAGCATTTATGCTAATGGCCCTACTGGCTGCTGTGAGCTGATAGGTTTTTGTAATTTGGGTTTGCATGTATTTGAAAATTCGTAAAACTCATTATTTTTCTCCGCCGTTTTCTTTTCTGTTACAAAAAGGAAACAAATGGGAGTACATTATAACTCTGGAAACTGTCTTCTTAGAAGGTTGCCCTCTTTTGAATTTTTTGGTCGATTTTCCACCCCAGAGTTTTTTTAGAGAGCAGGTGTCATTTCCCGAACTGCAAGTTTGGTGAATATTTATTGACCTTTAGAAATGGGTTTAAAGCTGCTGTTGTGGGAAGTGGCCTCAAGCAGGCAGCATTTCTCCATTCCCAAATCTGGTTTCTAGGGCAGCAGAGCCTTTCTGGAAGTCGTGTTCCTAGGTTGTAAATTACATTGGAATGTGCATGGAGAAACCCCCATAAGTTTATGTCTCATTATTTCTTCTTGGTTTTAAAAATTTATTAATTGTGGTAAAGCTTAGAATATTGTTTGTCCTAGGTGTACACAATCTGGTTCATTTGTAGATTATATATGTCTATTCAAGTACAGATCCTCTTCCCATGTAAAATGTTACAGAATGTTCCGCAGACCTCCCTTGCTATATGGTCGGTCGTTTTGAGATATGTATATAATATGTGTTTGTATACATATAGTAACACTAATCTTAATTTATCCATTCCCCCCACCTTTCCTTTTAGATGAGCATAGTTTGTTTTCTAAGTCTGTGAGTGTCTTTCTCTGTGGAAATATGTTCATTTGTGTCAGTTATTAGATAACGCCTATAAGTGATATCATAGAATATAGGTCTTTTGCTTTCCGACTTACCTCATGTTTCATGATTATCTCCAGAGTCATTTGTGGTGCCTCAGAGAGCAATGGTTCATTGTTTTCCATGGCTAATATTCCATTGTGTACATGGACCACTTCTTCTTTATCCATTCACCTCTTGTTGGATATTTTGATTGCTTCACGGTCTTGGCTATTGTGAATAAGGCTGCACTGCAGCTTTTGCGGCCTGTGTCTTCTCGATTCTTGCCTTCTCAGGTGAGAGGTCCAATGGTGTGCCTGCTGGATTGAATGGTACCTCCATTTTTACTTTTAAACACAGCTCCTTTCTATTCTCATTATTGGCTGTTACCCTTTTACGTCTCAACAGCAGGTAGAGGGTTCACAGTTCTCTAAAACCCCTTCAGCATTTATTGTTCGTAGACTTTTTGCTGATGGTCAGTCGATTGGTGTAAGTTGAAAACTTTTTGTAGATTAGATTGCATGGGTCTAACACTCCCTGAGGTTGAGCTTTTATCCATTTTCCTTTTTTTTAAAAGAGCGTCAGTAAAACGTAACTGTTCATATTCTCTTCTTGAAACATTTGCCTGTTTTGAAATTTTTTGTCCATTCCCTACTTCAGCACAATTTTTTAGGGCAGGTGTCCTTACAGCCCTGAGTCCTTGTGAATGTTAAGTGACCATTAGCTGTGACTTTAAAGCTGCTCTTGCAGGAAACGGCCACAAGGTGGCAGCATTTCTCCTTTACCAAATTTGGTTACTAGGGAAACAGAGCCTTAATGGAAGTGGTGTTCTAGGTTGTAAATTAAAATGGAATGTGCCAGGAAAAAGCCCTTTAAGTTTATGTCTCATTACTTCTTGTTCATATTTGTAATTTACTTTTTATTTTTTATCCCAGCAAATTTGATTACAATGGTTTGTTTCTTCTTGGTGTGCAAGATGTGGTTCTTTCACACATATATGTGTATCTATTCTTCCTCGCATCCTTTTCCCATTTAGGTTATGACAGAATGTTGAGTATTCTTCTCCTGGTCTTCCGTACGCCTTTGGTGATTATATATTTCACATGGTATGTATATCTCTGTTAACCCCAATATGGTAATGTATCCAATCCTCATCCCTTTCTATTTGGTGAACCATAAGTTTTCAAATGAATCTGCGATTGCCTCTCTCTGTTGAAATATCTTCATTGGTATCAATTTTTAAGTAACTCCTAAAAGTGGTATGATAGGATATGTGTCTTTTGCTTTCTCACTTACTACAGGTGGCATGATTACGTCTAGACTCATCTTCTATGGTGCTGCAAATGGCATTGTTTCATTTTTTTCAGTAGCGAATATTCCATCTGTACATGGAGGAGTTCTTCTTTGTCCATCCTTCTGTTGGTGGCCTTTTTGGTTACTTCCATATCTTGGCTATTGTAATACTGTGCAATGCAGATTTCCTGCCTCTGTCTTTCCAATTCTCTCCTCTTAGATTATAGGTCGAGGAGTGGGCCTGCTGGATCATATGGTAGCTCAATGTTTACCTTTTTAAGGCACCTCCATTCTGTTCTAGTTCGTGGCCCTTTCCAAGTTACGTCCCCCTTGAAGTTGAGGGTATGCATTTCTCTACAACACCTTCAGCATTTATTGTTTGTAGTTTTCTTGCTGGTGGTTATTCTGACAAGTGTGATCTGATACCTCTTTGTGGTTGAATTCGCACGTGCCTCATAATCCATTGAAAATGAGCTTGAAGGCATGTCCTTTTTTATTTTTCAAGCTGTGATTACCCCTTAGTTCTTCAAAGTGTTCTCTTAAAGTATGTGTCACATTTTGAAATGTATTGGCCATTACCTCCCTCAAGACATTTTGAGGGCAGGTTTCATTTGCAGTTCTGCAGTACTTGTTCCTATGAAATGACCATTAGCACAGGCTTAAAGCTGTTTTTGCAGGTAACTGCCAGAGGGCAGCAGCCTTTCTATGTTCCCCACCCTGGTAACTCGGGAAAAGCCCTTGCACCCTGTGGTGTTTCTCGGTTATAAATTAGCGTGGAGTGTGCCTGGACAAACCCACACAAGCTGATGTCTCCTTACTTTCGTTGGATTTTTAAATGTAAGTTTTATTTTTTATTGGAGTAATTTTCCACTGTGTACGTGGACCACTTCTACTTTGTGCATTACTCGGTTGATGGACATTTTCATTGCTTCCAAGTGTTGGCTATGGTAAATATTGTTTTAGTGCAGGATTGCCAGCCTGTGACTTTTTGATTCTCATTTTCTCAGGTGATAGGCCAAGCAGTGGTTGTGATTGACTGACTGGTAGCACCGTGTTTCCCTTTTCAAAGCACCTTCTTTGTGTTTTCATTAGTGGCACTTACCACGTCCCCTTTAGAATCGAGGGTACACATTTCTCCACAATCGTTTCAGCATTTATTGTTTGCAGCATTTATGCTAATGGCCCTTCTGGCTGCTGTGAGCTGATAGGTTTTTGTAATTTGGGTTTGCATGTCTCTGAAAATTCCTAAAACTCATCATTTTTCTCCGCCGTTTTCTTTTCTGTTAAAAAAAGGAAACAGTTGGGAGTACAATATAACTCTTGATATGGTCTTCTTGGAAGGTTGCCCTCTTTTGAATTTTTTGGTCAATTTTCCACCCCAGAATTTTTTCAGAGAGCAGGTGTCATTTACCGAACTGCAAGTTTGGTGAATATTTAGTGACCTTTAGCAATGGGTTTAAAGCTGATTTGTGGGAAGTGGCCTCAAGCAGGCAGCATTTCTCCATTCCCAAATCTGGGTACTAGGGCAGCAGAGCCTTTCTGGAAGTCGTGTTCCTAGGTTGTAAATTACGTTGGAATGTGCATGGAGAAACGCCCCTAAGTTTATGTCTCATTATTTCTTCTTGGTATAATTTTTTTTTTTAAATTTGAGTAAAGCTTAGAATATTGTTTGTCCTAGGTGTACACAATCTGGTTCATTTGTAGATTATATATGTCTATTCAAGTACAGATCCTCTTCCCATGTAAAATGTTACACAGGGTTCTGCAGACCTCCCTTGCTATATGGTCGGTAGTTTTGAGATATGTATATAATATGTGTTTGTATACATATAGTAACACTAATCTTAATTTATCCATTCCCCCCACCTTTCCTTTTAGATGAGCATAGTTTGTTTTCTAAGTCTGTGAGTGTGTATCTCTGTGGAAATATGTTCATTTGTGTCAGTTATTAGATAACGCCTACAAGTGATATCATAGAATATAGGTCTTTTGCTTTCCGACTTACCTCATGATTCATGATTATCTAAAGACTCATTTGTGGTGCCTCAGAGAGCAATGGTTCATTGTTTTCCATGGCCAATATTCCATTGTGTACCTGGACCACTTCTTCTTTATCCATTCACCTCTTGTTGGATATTTTGATTGCTTCACGGTCTTGGCTATTGTGAATAAGGCTGCACTGCAGCTTTTGCGGCCTGTGTCTTCTCGATTCTTGTCTTCTCAGGTGAGAGGTCCAATGGTGTGCCTGCTGGATTGAATGGTACCTCCATTTTTACTTTTAAACACAGCTCCTTTCTGTTCTCATTATTGGCTGTTATCCTTTTACGTCTCACCAGCAGGTTGAGGGTACACAGTTCTGTAAAACCCCTTCAGCATTTATTTTTTGTAGACTTTTTGCTGATGGTCAGTCGACTGGTGTAAGTTGAAACTTTTTGTAGATTAGATTGCATGCGTCTAACACTCCCTGAGGTTGAGCTTTTATCCATGTTCCTTTTTTTTAAAAAAACAGTGTGAGTAAAACTTAACTCTTCATAATCTCTTCTTGAAACATTTGCCTGTTTTGAATTTTATTGTCCACTCCCTACTTCAGCACAATATTTTAGGGCAGGTGTCCTTTACAGCCCTGAGTCTTTGTGAATGTTAAGTGACCATTAGCTGTGAGTTTAAAGCTGCTCTTGCAGGTAACGGCCACAAGGTGGCATCATTTCTCCTTTACCAAATTTGGTTACGAGGGAAACAGAGCCTTAATGGAAGTGGTGTTCTAGGTTGTATATTAGAATGGAATATGCCAGGAAAAAGCCCTTTAAGTTTATGTCTCATTACTTCTTGTTCATATTTGTAATTTACGTTTTATTTTTTATCCCAGCAAATTTGATTACGATGGTTTGTTTGCTCTAGGTGTGCAAGATGTGGCTCTTTCACACATATACAGGTATCTATTCTTCCTCGCATCCTTTTCTCATGTAGGTTATGACGGAATGTTGAGTAGTCTTCTCCTGGTCTTCCGTACGTCTTTGGTGGTTATATATTTCACATGGTTTGTATATCTCTGTTAACCCCAATATGGTAATGTATCCAATCCTCATCCCTTTCTATTTGGTGAACCATAAGTTTTTAAATGAATCTGCGATTGCCTCTCTTTGTGGAAATATCTTCATTGGTATCGATTTTTAAGTAACTCCTAAAAGTGATATGATAGGATATGTGTCTTTTGCTTTCTCACTTACTACAGGTGGCGTGATTACGTCTAGACTCATCTATGGTGCTGCAAATGGCATTGTTTCATTTTTTCACTAGCTCATATTCCATCTGTACAGGTAGCAGTTCTTCTTTGTCCGCCCATCTGTCGGTGGACTTTTTGGTTACTTCCGTATCTTGGCTATTGTAATACTATGCAATGCAGATTTGCATACCTGTGTCCTTCCAATTCTGTCTTCTTAGTTTATAGGTCCAGGAATAGGTCTGCTGGATCCTATGGTAGCTCAATATTTACCTTTTAAAGGCACCTCTATTCTGTTCTCTTTAGTGGCTCTTTCCAGGTTACGTCCCACATAAAGTTGAGGGTATGCATTTCTTCCCAGCACCTTCAGCATTTATTCTTTGTAGTTTTTGCTGATGGTTCTTCTGAGTGGTGTGAGCTGATACCTCTTTGTGGTTGAATTTGCATGTGTCTCATAATGCGTTGAAATTGAGCTTTTAGACATGTCCTTTTTATTTTTCCAGCTATGATTAGAGCTTATTTCTTCAAAGTGTTTTCTTAAAGTATGTGTCACCATTTGAAATATTTTGGCCATTACCTCCCTCAAGACATTTTGAGGGCAAGTTTCATTTACAGTTCTGCAGTACTTGTTCCTATGAAATGACCATTAGCACGGGCTTTAAAGCTGCTTTTGCAGGTAACTGCCAGAGGGCAGCAGCCTTTCTATGTTCCCCACCCTGGTAACTAGGGAAAAGCCCTTGCGGCCTGTGGTGTTTCTCGGTTAAAAATTAGAGTGGAGTGTGCCTGGAGAAACCCACACAAGCTGATGTCTCCTTACTTTTGTTGGATTTTTAAATGTAATTTTTATTTTTTATTGGAGTAATTTTCCACTGTGTACGTGGACCACTTCTACTTTGTGCATTCCTCGGTTGATGGACATTTTCATTTCTTCCAAGTCTTGGCTATGGTAAATATTGTTGGAGTGCAGGATTGCCAGCCTGTGACTTTTTGATTCTCATTTTCTCAGGTGATAGGCCCAGCAGTGGGTGTGATTCATTGACTGGTAGCACCGTGTTTCCCCTTTCAAAGCACCTCCTTTGTGTTTTCATTAGTGGCTCTTACCACGTCCCCCTTAGAATCGAGGGTACGCATTTCTCCACAATCGCTTCAGCATTTATTGTTTGCAGCATTTATGCTAATGGCCCTACTGGCTGCTGTGAGCTGATAGGTTTTTGTAATTTGGGTTTGCATGTATTTGAAAATTCGTAAAACTCATTATTTTTCTCCGCCGTTTTCTTTTCTGTTACAAAAAGGAAACAAATGGGAGTACATTATAACTCTGGAAACTGTCTTCTTAGAAGGTTGCCCTCTTTTGAATTTTTTGGTCGATTTTCCACCCCAGAGTTTTTTTAGAGAGCAGGTGTCATTTCCCGAACTGCAAGTTTGGTGAATATTTATTGACCTTTAGAAATGGGTTTAAAGCTGCTGTTGTGGGAAGTGGCCTCAAGCAGGCAGCATTTCTCCATTCCCAAATCTGGTTTCTAGGGCAGCAGAGCCTTTCTGGAAGTCGTGTTCCTAGGTTGTAAATTACATTGGAATGTGCATGGAGAAACCCCCATAAGTTTATGTCTCATTATTTCTTCTTGGTTTTAAAAATTTATTAATTGTGGTAAAGCTTAGAATATTGTTTGTCCTAGGTGTACACAATCTGGTTCATTTGTAGATTATATATGTCTATTCAAGTACAGATCCTCTTCCCATGTAAAATGTTACAGAATGTTCCGCAGACCTCCCTTGCTATATGGTCGGTCGTTTTGAGATATGTATATAATATGTGTTTGTATACATATAGTAACACTAATCTTAATTTATCCATTCCCCCCACCTTTCCTTTTAGATGAGCATAGTTTGTTTTCTAAGTCTGTGAGTGTCTTTCTCTGTGGAAATATGTTCATTTGTGTCAGTTATTAGATAACGCCTATAAGTGATATCATAGAATATAGGTCTTTTGCTTTCCGACTTACCTCATGTTTCATGATTATCTCCAGAGTCATTTGTGGTGCCTCAGAGAGCAATGGTTCATTGTTTTCCATGGCTAATATTCCATTGTGTACATGGACCACTTCTTCTTTATCCATTCACCTCTTGTTGGATATTTTGATTGCTTCACGGTCTTGGCTATTGTGAATAAGGCTGCACTGCAGCTTTTGCGGCCTGTGTCTTCTCGATTCTTGCCTTCTCAGGTGAGAGGTCCAATGGTGTGCCTGCTGGATTGAATGGTACCTCCATTTTTACTTTTAAACACAGCTCCTTTCTATTCTCATTATTGGCTGTTACCCTTTTACGTCTCAACAGCAGGTAGAGGGTTCACAGTTCTCTAAAACCCCTTCAGCATTTATTGTTCGTAGACTTTTTGCTGATGGTCAGTCGATTGGTGTAAGTTGAAAACTTTTTGTAGATTAGATTGCATGGGTCTAACACTCCCTGAGGTTGAGCTTTTATCCATTTTCCTTTTTTTTAAAAGAGCGTCAGTAAAACGTAACTCTTCATATTCTCTTCTTGAAACATTTGCCTGTTTTGAAATTTTTTGTCCATTCCCTACTTCAGCACAATTTTTTAGGGCAGGTGTCCTTACAGCCCTGAGTCCTTGTGAATGTTAAGTGACCATTAGCTGTGACTTTAAAGCTGCTCTTGCAGGAAACGGCCACAAGGTGGCAGCATTTCTCCTTTACCAAATTTGGTTACTAGGGAAACAGAGCCTTAATGGAAGTGGTGTTCTAGGTTGTAAATTAAAATGGAATGTGCCAGGAAAAAGCCCTTTAAGTTTATGTCTCATTACTTCTTGTTCATATTTGTAATTTACTTTTTATTTTTTATCCCAGCAAATTTGATTACAATGGTTTGTTTCTTCTTGGTGTGCAAGATGTGGTTCTTTCACACATATATGTGTATCTATTCTTCCTCGCATCCTTTTCCCATTTAGGTTATGACAGAATGTTGAGTATTCTTCTCCTGGTCTTCCGTACGCCTTTGGTGATTATATATTTCACATGGTATGTATATCTCTGTTAACCCCAATATGGTAATGTATCCAATCCTCATCCCTTTCTATTTGGTGAACCATAAGTTTTCAAATGAATCTGCGATTGCCTCTCTCTGTTGAAATATCTTCATTGGTATCAATTTTTAAGTAACTCCTAAAAGTGGTATGATAGGATATGTGTCTTTTGCTTTCTCACTTACTACAGGTGGCATGATTACGTCTAGACTCATCTATGGTGCTGCAAATGGCATTGTTTCATTTTTTTCAGTAGCGAATATTCCATCTGTACATGGAGGAGTTCTTCTTTGTCCATCCTTCTGTTGGTGGCCTTTTTGGTTACTTCCATATCTTGGCTATTGTAATACTGTGCAATGCAGATTTCCTGCCTCTGTCTTTCCAATTCTCTCCTCTTAGATTATAGGTCGAGGAGTGGGCCTGCTGGATCATATGGTAGCTCAATGTTTACCTTTTTAAGGCACCTCCATTCTGTTCTAGTTCGTGGCCCTTTCCAAGTTACGTCCCCCTTGAAGTTGAGGGTATGCATTTCTCTACAACACCTTCAGCATTTATTGTTTGTAGTTTTCTTGCTGGTGGCTATTCTGACAAGTGTGATCTGATACCTCTTTGTGGTTGAATTCGCACGTGCCTCATAATCCATTGAAAATGAGCTTGAAGGCATGTCCTTTTTTATTTTTCAAGCTGTGATTACCCCTTAGTTCTTCAAAGTGTTCTCTTAAAGTATGTGTCACATTTTGAAATGTATTGGCCATTACCTCCCTCAAGACATTTTGAGGGCAGGTTTCATTTGCAGTTCTGCAGTACTTGTTCCTATGAAATGACCATTAGCACAGGCTTAAAGCTGTTTTTGCAGGTAACTGCCAGAGGGCAGCAGCCTTTCTATGTTCCCCACCCTGGTAACTCGGGAAAAGCCCTTGCACCCTGTGGTGTTTCTCGGTTATAAATTAGCGTGGAGTGTGCCTGGACAAACCCACACAAGCTGATGTCTCCTTACTTTCGTTGGATTTTTAAATGTAAGTTTTATTTTTTATTGGAGTAATTTTCCACTGTGTACGTGGACCACTTCTACTTTGTGCATTACTCGGTTGATGGACATTTTCATTGCTTCCAAGTGTTGGCTATGGTAAATATTGTTTTAGTGCAGGATTGCCAGCCTGTGACTTTTTGATTCTCATTTTCTCAGGTGATAGGCCAAGCAGTGGTTGTGATTGACTGACTGGTAGCACCGTGTTTCCCTTTTCAAAGCACCTTCTTTGTGTTTTCATTAGTGGCACTTACCACGTCCCCTTTAGAATCGAGGGTACACATTTCTCCACAATCGTTTCAGCATTTATTGTTTGCAGCATTTATGCTAATGGCCCTTCTGGCTGCTGTGAGCTGATAGGTTTTTGTAATTTGGGTTTGCATGTCTCTGAAAATTCCTAAAACTCATCATTTTTCTCCGCCGTTTTCTTTTCTGTTAAAAAAAGGAAACAGTTGGGAGTACAATATAACTCTTGATATGGTCTTCTTGGAAGGTTGCCCTCTTTTGAATTTTTTGGTCAATTTTCCACCCCAGAATTTTTTCAGAGAGCAGGTGTCATTTACCGAACTGCAAGTTTGGTGAATATTTAGTGACCTTTAGCAATGGGTTTAAAGCTGATTTGTGGGAAGTGGCCTCAAGCAGGCAGCATTTCTCCATTCCCAAATCTGGGTACTAGGGCAGCAGAGCCTTTCTGGAAGTCGTGTTCCTAGGTTGTAAATTACGTTGGAATGTGCATGGAGAAACGCCCCTAAGTTTATGTCTCATTATTTCTTCTTGGTATAATTTTTTTTTTTAAATTTGAGTAAAGCTTAGAATATTGTTTGTCCTAGGTGTACACAATCTGGTTCATTTGTAGATTATATATGTCTATTCAAGTACAGATCCTCTTCCCATGTAAAATGTTACACAGGGTTCTGCAGACCTCCCTTGCTATATGGTCGGTAGTTTTGAGATATGTATATAATATGTGTTTGTATACATATAGTAACACTAATCTTAATTTATCCATTCCCCCCACCTTTCCTTTTAGATGAGCATAGTTTGTTTTCTAAGTCTGTGAGTGTGTATCTCTGTGGAAATATGTTCATTTGTGTCAGTTATTAGATAACGCCTATAAGTGATATCATAGAATATAGGTCTTTTGCTTTCCGACTTACCTCATGATTCATGATTATCTAAAGACTCATTTGTGGTGCCTCAGAGAGCAATGGTTCATTGTTTTCCATGGCCAATATTCCATTGTGTACCTGGACCACTTCTTCTTTATCCATTCACCTCTTGTTGGATATTTTGATTGCTTCACGGTCTTGGCTATTGTGAATAAGGCTGCACTGCAGCTTTTGCGGCCTGTGTCTTCTCGATTCTTGTCTTCTCAGGTGAGAGGTCCAATGGTGTGCCTGCTGGATTGAATGGTACCTCCATTTTTACTTTTAAACACAGCTCCTTTCTGTTCTCATTATTGGCTGTTATCCTTTTACGTCTCACCAGCAGGTTGAGGGTACACAGTTCTGTAAAACCCCTTCAGCATTTATTTTTTGTAGACTTTTTGCTGATGGTCAGTCGACTGGTGTAAGTTGAAACTTTTTGTAGATTAGATTGCATGCGTCTAACACTCCCTGAGGTTGAGCTTTTATCCATGTTCCTTTTTTTTAAAAAAACAGTGTGAGTAAAACTTAACTCTTCATAATCTCTTCTTGAAACATTTGCCTGTTTTGAATTTTATTGTCCACTCCCTACTTCAGCACAATATTTTAGGGCAGGTGTCCTTTACAGCCCTGAGTCTTTGTGAATGTTAAGTGACCATTAGCTGTGAGTTTAAAGCTGCTCTTGCAGGTAACGGCCACAAGGTGGCATCATTTCTCCTTTACCAAATTTGGTTACGAGGGAAACAGAGCCTTAATGGAAGTGGTGTTCTAGGTTGTATATTAGAATGGAATATGCCAGGAAAAAGCCCTTTAAGTTTATGTCTCATTACTTCTTGTTCATATTTGTAATTTACGTTTTATTTTTTATCCCAGCAAATTTGATTACGATGGTTTGTTTGCTCTAGGTGTGCAAGATGTGGCTCTTTCACACATATACAGGTATCTATTCTTCCTCGCATCCTTTTCTCATGTAGGTTATGACGGAATGTTGAGTAGTCTTCTCCTGGTCTTCCGTACGTCTTTGGTGGTTATATATTTCACATGGTTTGTATATCTCTGTTAACCCCAATATGGTAATGTATCCAATCCTCATCCCTTTCTATTTGGTGAACCATAAGTTTTTAAATGAATCTGCGATTGCCTCTCTTTGTGGAAATATCTTCATTGGTATCGATTTTTAAGTAACTCCTAAAAGTGATATGATAGGATATGTGTCTTTTGCTTTCTCACTTACTACAGGTGGCGTGATTACGTCTAGACTCATCTATGGTGCTGCAAATGGCATTGTTTCATTTTTTCACTAGCTCATATTCCATCTGTACAGGTAGCAGTTCTTCTTTGTCCGCCCATCTGTCGGTGGACTTTTTGGTTACTTCCGTATCTTGGCTATTGTAATACTATGCAATGCAGATTTGCATACCTGTGTCCTTCCAATTCTGTCTTCTTAGTTTATAGGTCCAGGAATAGGTCTGCTGGATCCTATGGTAGCTCAATATTTACCTTTTAAAGGCACCTCTATTCTGTTCTCTTTAGTGGCTCTTTCCAGGTTACGTCCCACATAAAGTTGAGGGTATGCATTTCTTCCCAGCACCTTCAGCATTTATTCTTTGTAGTTTTTGCTGATGGTTCTTCTGAGTGGTGTGAGCTGATACCTCTTTGTGGTTGAATTTGCATGTGTCTCATAATGCGTTGAAATTGAGCTTTTAGACATGTCCTTTTTATTTTTCCAGCTATGATTAGAGCTTATTTCTTCAAAGTGTTTTCTTAAAGTATGTGTCACCATTTGAAATATTTTGGCCATTACCTCCCTCAAGACATTTTGAGGGCAAGTTTCATTTACAGTTCTGCAGTACTTGTTCCTATGAAATGACCATTAGCACGGGCTTTAAAGCTGCTTTTGCAGGTAACTGCCAGAGGGCAGCAGCCTTTCTATGTTCCCCACCCTGGTAACTAGGGAAAAGCCCTTGCGGCCTGTGGTGTTTCTCGGTTAAAAATTAGAGTGGAGTGTGCCTGGAGAAACCCACACAAGCTGATGTCTCCTTACTTTTGTTGGATTTTTAAATGTAATTTTTATTTTTTATTGGAGTAATTTTCCACTGTGTACGTGGACCACTTCTACTTTGTGCATTCCTCGGTTGATGGACATTTTCATTTCTTCCAAGTCTTGGCTATGGTAAATATTGTTGGAGTGCAGGATTGCCAGCCTGTGACTTTTTGATTCTCATTTTCTCAGGTGATAGGCCCAGCAGTGGGTGTGATTCATTGACTGGTAGCACCGTGTTTCCCCTTTCAAAGCACCTCCTTTGTGTTTTCATTAGTGGCTCTTACCACGTCCCCCTTAGAATCGAGGGTACGCATTTCTCCACAATCGCTTCAGCATTTATTGTTTGCAGCATTTATGCTAATGGCCCTACTGGCTGCTGTGAGCTGATAGGTTTTTGTAATTTGGGTTTGCATGTATTTGAAAATTCGTAAAACTCATTATTTTTCTCCGCCGTTTTCTTTTCTGTTACAAAAAGGAAACAAATGGGAGTACATTATAACTCTGGAAACTGTCTTCTTAGAAGGTTGCCCTCTTTTGAATTTTTTGGTCGATTTTCCACCCCAGAGTTTTTTTAGAGAGCAGGTGTCATTTCCCGAGCTGCAAGTTTGGTGAATATTTATTGACCTTTAGAAATGGGTTTAAAGCTGCTGTTGTGGGAAGTGGCCTCAAGCAGGCAGCATTTCTCCATTCCCAAATCTGGTTTCTAGGGCAGCAGAGCCTTTCTGGAAGTCGTGTTCCTAGGTTGTAAATTACATTGGAATGTGCATGGAGAAACCCCCATAAGTTTATGTCTCATTATTTCTTCTTGGTTTTAAAAATTTATTAATTGTGGTAAAGCTTAGAATATTGTTTGTCCTAGGTGTACACAATCTGGTTCATTTGTAGATTATATATGTCTATTCAAGTACAGATCCTCTTCCCATGTAAAATGTTACAGAATGTTCCGCAGACCTCCCTTGCTATATGGTCGGTCGTTTTGAGATATGTATATAATATGTGTTTGTATACATATAGTAACACTAATCTTAATTTATCCATTCCCCCCACCTTTCCTTTTAGATGGGCATAGTTTGTTTTCTAAGTCTGTGAGTGTCTTTCTCTGTGGAAATATGTTCATTTGTGTCAGTTATTAGATAACGCCTATAAGTGATATCATAGAATATAGGTCTTTTGCTTTCCGACTTACCTCATGTTTCATGATTATCTCCAGAGTCATTTGTGGTGCCTCAGAGAGCAATGGTTCATTGTTTTCCATGGCTAATATTCCATTGTGTACATGGACCACTTCTTCTTTATCCATTCACCTCTTGTTGGATATTTTGATTGCTTCACGGTCTTGGCTATTGTGAATAAGGCTGCACTGCAGCTTTTGCGGCCTGTGTCTTCTCGATTCTTGCCTTCTCAGGTGAGAGGTCCAATGGTGTGCCTGCTGGATTGAATGGTACCTCCATTTTTACTTTTAAACACAGCTCCTTTCTATTCTCATTATTGGCTGTTACCCTTTTACGTCTCAACAGCAGGTAGAGGGTTCACAGTTCTCTAAAACCCCTTCAGCATTTATTGTTCGTAGACTTTTTGCTGATGGTCAGTCGATTGGTGTAAGTTGAAAACTTTTTGTAGATTAGATTGCATGGGTCTAACACTCCCTGAGGTTGAGCTTTTATCCATTTTCCTTTTTTTTAAAAGAGCGTCAGTAAAACGTAACTCTTCATATTCTCTTCTTGAAACATTTGCCTGTTTTGAAATTTTTTGTCCATTCCCTACTTCAGCACAATTTTTTAGGGCAGGTGTCCTTACAGCCCTGAGTCCTTGTGAATGTTAAGTGACCATTAGCTGTGACTTTAAAGCTGCTCTTGCAGGAAACGGCCACAAGGTGGCAGCATTTCTCCTTTACCAAATTTGGTTACTAGGGAAACAGAGCCTTAATGGAAGTGGTATTCTAGGTTGTAAATTAAAATGGAATGTGCCAGGAAAAAGCCCTTTAAGTTTATGTCTCATTACTTCTTGTTCATATTTGTAATTTACTTTTTATTTTTTATCCCAGCAAATTTGATTACAATGGTTTGTTTCTTCTTGGTGTGCAAGATGTGGTTCTTTCACACATATATGTGTATCTATTCTTCCTCGCATCCTTTTCCCATTTAGGTTATGACAGAATGTTGAGTATTCTTCTCCTGGTCTTCCGTACGCCTTTGGTGATTATATATTTCACATGGTATGTATATCTCTGTTAACCCCAATATGGTAATGTATCCAATCCTCATCCCTTTCTATTTGGTGAACCATAAGTTTTCAAATGAATCTGCGATTGCCTCTCTCTGTTGAAATATCTTCATTGGTATCAATTTTTAAGTAACTCCTAAAAGTGGTATGATAGGATATGTGTCTTTTGCTTTCTCACTTACTACAGGTGGCATGATTACGTCTAGACTCATCTTCTATGGTGCTGCAAATGGCATTGTTTCATTTTTTTCAGTAGCGAATATTCCATCTGTACATGGAGGAGTTCTTCTTTGTCCATCCTTCTGTTGGTGGCCTTTTTGGTTACTTCCATATCTTGGCTATTGTAATACTGTGCAATGCAGATTTCCTGCCTCTGTCTTTCCAATTCTCTCCTCTTAGATTATAGGTCGAGGAGTGGGCCTGCTGGATCATATGGTAGCTCAATGTTTACCTTTTTAAGGCACCTCCATTCTGTTCTAGTTCGTGGCCCTTTCCAAGTTACGTCCCCCTTGAAGTTGAGGGTATGCATTTCTCTACAACACCTTCAGCATTTATTGTTTGTAGTTTTCTTGCTGGTGGTTATTCTGACAAGTGTGATCTGATACCTCTTTGTGGTTGAATTCGCACGTGCCTCATAATCCATTGAAAATGAGCTTGAAGGCATGTCCTTTTTTATTTTTCAAGCTGTGATTACCCCTTAGTTCTTCAAAGTGTTCTCTTAAAGTATGTGTCACATTTTGAAATGTATTGGCCATTACCTCCCTCAAGACATTTTGAGGGCAGGTTTCATTTGCAGTTCTGCAGTACTTGTTCCTATGAAATGACCATTAGCACAGGCTTAAAGCTGTTTTTGCAGGTAACTGCCAGAGGGCAGCAGCCTTTCTATGTTCCCCACCCTGGTAACTCGGGAAAAGCCCTTGCACCCTGTGGTGTTTCTCGGTTATAAATTAGCGTGGAGTGTGCCTGGACAAACCCACACAAGCTGATGTCTCCTTACTTTCGTTGGATTTTTAAATGTAAGTTTTATTTTTTATTGGAGTAATTTTCCACTGTGTACGTGGACCACTTCTACTTTGTGCATTACTCGGTTGATGGACATTTTCATTGCTTCCAAGTGTTGGCTATGGTAAATATTGTTTTAGTGCAGGATTGCCAGCCTGTGACTTTTTGATTCTCATTTTCTCAGGTGATAGGCCAAGCAGTGGTTGTGATTGACTGACTGGTAGCACCGTGTTTCCCTTTTCAAAGCACCTTCTTTGTGTTTTCATTAGTGGCACTTACCACGTCCCCTTTAGAATCGAGGGTACACATTTCTCCACAATCGTTTCAGCATTTATTGTTTGCAGCATTTATGCTAATGGCCCTTCTGGCTGCTGTGAGCTGATAGGTTTTTGTAATTTGGGTTTGCATGTCTCTGAAAATTCCTAAAACTCATCATTTTTCTCCGCCGTTTTCTTTTCTGTTAAAAAAAGGAAACAGTTGGGAGTACAATATAACTCTTGATATGGTCTTCTTGGAAGGTTGCCCTCTTTTGAATTTTTTGGTCAATTTTCCACCCCAGAATTTTTTCAGAGAGCAGGTGTCATTTACCGAACTGCAAGTTTGGTGAATATTTAGTGACCTTTAGCAATGGGTTTAAAGCTGATTTGTGGGAAGTGGCCTCAAGCAGGCAGCATTTCTCCATTCCCAAATCTGGGTACTAGGGCAGCAGAGCCTTTCTGGAAGTCGTGTTCCTAGGTTGTAAATTACGTTGGAATGTGCATGGAGAAACGCCCCTAAGTTTATGTCTCATTATTTCTTCTTGGTATAATTTTTTTTTTAAATTTGAGTAAAGCTTAGAATATTGTTTGTCCTAGGTGTACACAATCTGGTTCATTTGTAGATTATATATGTCTATTCAAGTACAGATCCTCTTCCCATGTAAAATGTTACACAGGGTTCTGCAGACCTCCCTTGCTATATGGTCGGTAGTTTTGAGATATGTATATAATATGTGTTTGTATACATATAGTAACACTAATCTTAATTTATCCATTCCCCCCACCTTTCCTTTTAGATGAGCATAGTTTGTTTTCTAAGTCTGTGAGTGTGTATCTCTGTGGAAATATGTTCATTTGTGTCAGTTATTAGATAACGCCTACAAGTGATATCATAGAATATAGGTCTTTTGCTTTCCGACTTACCTCATGATTCATGATTATCTAAAGACTCATTTGTGGTGCCTCAGAGAGCAATGGTTCATTGTTTTCCATGGCCAATATTCCATTGTGTACCTGGACCACTTCTTCTTTATCCATTCACCTCTTGTTGGATATTTTGATTGCTTCACGGTCTTGGCTATTGTGAATAAGGCTGCACTGCAGCTTTTGCGGCCTGTGTCTTCTCGATTCTTGTCTTCTCAGGTGAGAGGTCCAATGGTGTGCCTGCTGGATTGAATGGTACCTCCATTTTTACTTTTAAACACAGCTCCTTTCTGTTCTCATTATTGGCTGTTATCCTTTTACGTCTCACCAGCAGGTTGAGGGTACACAGTTCTGTAAAACCCCTTCAGCATTTATTTTTTGTAGACTTTTTGCTGATGGTCAGTCGACTGGTGTAAGTTGAAACTTTTTGTAGATTAGATTGCATGCGTCTAACACTCCCTGAGGTTGAGCTTTTATCCATGTTCCTTTTTTTAAAAAAAACAGTGTGAGTAAAACTTAACTCTTCATAATCTCTTCTTGAAACATTTGCCTGTTTTGAATTTTATTGTCCACTCCCTACTTCAGCACAATATTTTAGGGCAGGTGTCCTTTACAGCCCTGAGTCTTTGTGAATGTTAAGTGACCATTAGCTGTGAGTTTAAAGCTGCTCTTGCAGGTAACGGCCACAAGGTGGCATCATTTCTCCTTTACCAAATTTGGTTACGAGGGAAACAGAGCCTTAATGGAAGTGGTGTTCTAGGTTGTATATTAGAATGGAATATGCCAGGAAAAAGCCCTTTAAGTTTATGTCTCATTACTTCTTGTTCATATTTGTAATTTACGTTTTATTTTTTATCCCAGCAAATTTGATTACGATGGTTTGTTTGCTCTAGGTGTGCAAGATGTGGCTCTTTCACACATATACAGGTATCTATTCTTCCTCGCATCCTTTTCTCATGTAGGTTATGACGGAATGTTGAGTAGTCTTCTCCTGGTCTTCCGTACGTCTTTGGTGGTTATATATTTCACATGGTTTGTATATCTCTGTTAACCCCAATATGGTAATGTATCCAATCCTCATCCCTTTCTATTTGGTGAACCATAAGTTTTTAAATGAATCTGCGATTGCCTCTCTTTGTGGAAATATCTTCATTGGTATCGATTTTTAAGTAACTCCTAAAAGTGATATGATAGGATATGTGTCTTTTGCTTTCTCACTTACTACAGGTGGCGTGATTACGTCTAGACTCATCTATGGTGCTGCAAATGGCATTGTTTCATTTTTTCACTAGCTCATATTCCATCTGTACAGGTAGCAGTTCTTCTTTGTCCGCCCATCTGTCGGTGGACTTTTTGGTTACTTCCGTATCTTGGCTATTGTAATACTATGCAATGCAGATTTGCATACCTGTGTCCTTCCAATTCTGTCTTCTTAGTTTATAGGTCCAGGAATAGGTCTGCTGGATCCTATGGTAGCTCAATATTTACCTTTTAAAGGCACCTCTATTCTGTTCTCTTTAGTGGCTCTTTCCAGGTTACGTCCCACATAAAGTTGAGGGTATGCATTTCTTCCCAGCACCTTCAGCATTTATTCTTTGTAGTTTTTGCTGATGGTTCTTCTGAGTGGTGTGAGCTGATACCTCTTTGTGGTTGAATTTGCATGTGTCTCATAATGCGTTGAAATTGAGCTTTTAGACATGTCCTTTTTATTTTTCCAGCTATGATTAGAGCTTATTTCTTCAAAGTGTTTTCTTAAAGTATGTGTCACCATTTGAAATATTTTGGCCATTACCTCCCTCAAGACATTTTGAGGGCAAGTTTCATTTACAGTTCTGCAGTACTTGTTCCTATGAAATGACCATTAGCACGGGCTTTAAAGCTGCTTTTGCAGGTAACTGCCAGAGGGCAGCAGCCTTTCTATGTTCCCCACCCTGGTAACTAGGGAAAAGCCCTTGCGGCCTGTGGTGTTTCTCGGTTAAAAATTAGAGTGGAGTGTGCCTGGAGAAACCCACACAAGCTGATGTCTCCTTACTTTTGTTGGATTTTTAAATGTAATTTTTATTTTTTATTGGAGTAATTTTCCACTGTGTACGTGGACCACTTCTACTTTGTGCATTCCTCGGTTGATGGACATTTTCATTTCTTCCAAGTCTTGGCTATGGTAAATATTGTTGGAGTGCAGGATTGCCAGCCTGTGACTTTTTGATTCTCATTTTCTCAGGTGATAGGCCCAGCAGTGGGTGTGATTCATTGACTGGTAGCACCGTGTTTCCCCTTTCAAAGCACCTCCTTTGTGTTTTCATTAGTGGCTCTTACCACGTCCCCCTTAGAATCGAGGGTACGCATTTCTCCACAATCGCTTCAGCATTTATTGTTTGCAGCATTTATGCTAATGGCCCTACTGGCTGCTGTGAGCTGATAGGTTTTTGTAATTTGGGTTTGCATGTATTTGAAAATTCGTAAAACTCATTATTTTTCTCCGCCGTTTTCTTTTCTGTTACAAAAAGGAAACAAATGGGAGTACATTATAACTCTGGAAACTGTCTTCTTAGAAGGTTGCCCTCTTTTGAATTTTTTGGTCGATTTTCCACCCCAGAGTTTTTTTAGAGAGCAGGTGTCATTTCCCGAACTGCAAGTTTGGTGAATATTTATTGACCTTTAGAAATGGGTTTAAAGCTGCTGTTGTGGGAAGTGGCCTCAAGCAGGCAGCATTTCTCCATTCCCAAATCTGGTTTCTAGGGCAGCAGAGCCTTTCTGGAAGTCGTGTTCCTAGGTTGTAAATTACATTGGAATGTGCATGGAGAAACCCCCATAAGTTTATGTCTCATTATTTCTTCTTGGTTTTAAAAATTTATTAATTGTGGTAAAGCTTAGAATATTGTTTGTCCTAGGTGTACACAATCTGGTTCATTTGTAGATTATATATGTCTATTCAAGTACAGATCCTCTTCCCATGTAAAATGTTACAGAATGTTCCGCAGACCTCCCTTGCTATATGGTCGGTCGTTTTGAGATATGTATATAATATGTGTTTGTATACATATAGTAACACTAATCTTAATTTATCCATTCCCCCCACCTTTCCTTTTAGATGAGCATAGTTTGTTTTCTAAGTCTGTGAGTGTCTTTCTCTGTGGAAATATGTTCATTTGTGTCAGTTATTAGATAACGCCTATAAGTGATATCATAGAATATAGGTCTTTTGCTTTCCGACTTACCTCATGTTTCATGATTATCTCCAGAGTCATTTGTGGTGCCTCAGAGAGCAATGGTTCATTGTTTTCCATGGCTAATATTCCATTGTGTACATGGACCACTTCTTCTTTATCCATTCACCTCTTGTTGGATATTTTGATTGCTTCACGGTCTTGGCTATTGTGAATAAGGCTGCACTGCAGCTTTTGCGGCCTGTGTCTTCTCGATTCTTGCCTTCTCAGGTGAGAGGTCCAATGGTGTGCCTGCTGGATTGAATGGTACCTCCATTTTTACTTTTAAACACAGCTCCTTTCTATTCTCATTATTGGCTGTTACCCTTTTACGTCTCAACAGCAGGTAGAGGGTTCACAGTTCTCTAAAACCCCTTCAGCATTTATTGTTCGTAGACTTTTTGCTGATGGTCAGTCGATTGGTGTAAGTTGAAAACTTTTTGTAGATTAGATTGCATGGGTCTAACACTCCCTGAGGTTGAGCTTTTATCCATTTTCCTTTTTTTTAAAAGAGCGTCAGTAAAACGTAACTCTTCATATTCTCTTCTTGAAACATTTGCCTGTTTTGAAATTTTTTGTCCATTCCCTACTTCAGCACAATTTTTTAGGGCAGGTGTCCTTACAGCCCTGAGTCCTTGTGAATGTTAAGTGACCATTAGCTGTGACTTTAAAGCTGCTCTTGCAGGAAACGGCCACAAGGTGGCAGCATTTCTCCTTTACCAAATTTGGTTACTAGGGAAACAGAGCCTTAATGGAAGTGGTGTTCTAGGTTGTAAATTAAAATGGAATGTGCCAGGAAAAAGCCCTTTAAGTTTATGTCTCATTACTTCTTGTTCATATTTGTAATTTACTTTTTATTTTTTATCCCAGCAAATTTGATTACAATGGTTTGTTTCTTCTTGGTGTGCAAGATGTGGTTCTTTCACACATATATGTGTATCTATTCTTCCTCGCATCCTTTTCCCATTTAGGTTATGACAGAATGTTGAGTATTCTTCTCCTGGTCTTCCGTACGCCTTTGGTGATTATATATTTCACATGGTATGTATATCTCTGTTAACCCCAATATGGTAATGTATCCAATCCTCATCCCTTTCTATTTGGTGAACCATAAGTTTTCAAATGAATCTGCGATTGCCTCTCTCTGTTGAAATATCTTCATTGGTATCAATTTTTAAGTAACTCCTAAAAGTGGTATGATAGGATATGTGTCTTTTGCTTTCTCACTTACTACAGGTGGCATGATTACGTCTAGACTCATCTTCTATGGTGCTGCAAATGGCATTGTTTCATTTTTTTCAGTAGCGAATATTCCATCTGTACATGGAGGAGTTCTTCTTTGTCCATCCTTCTGTTGGTGGCCTTTTTGGTTACTTCCATATCTTGGCTATTGTAATACTGTGCAATGCAGATTTCCTGCCTCTGTCTTTCCAATTCTCTCCTCTTAGATTATAGGTCGAGGAGTGGGCCTGCTGGATCATATGGTAGCTCAATGTTTACCTTTTTAAGGCACCTCCATTCTGTTCTAGTTCGTGGCCCTTTCCAAGTTACGTCCCCCTTGAAGTTGAGGGTATGCATTTCTCTACAACACCTTCAGCATTTATTGTTTGTAGTTTTCTTGCTGGTGGTTATTCTGACAAGTGTGATCTGATACCTCTTTGTGGTTGAATTCGCACGTGCCTCATAATCCATTGAAAATGAGCTTGAAGGCATGTCCTTTTTTATTTTTCAAGCTGTGATTACCCCTTAGTTCTTCAAAGTGTTCTCTTAAAGTATGTGTCACATTTTGAAATGTATTGGCCATTACCTCCCTCAAGACATTTTGAGGGCAGGTTTCATTTGCAGTTCTGCAGTACTTGTTCCTATGAAATGACCATTAGCACAGGCTTAAAGCTGTTTTTGCAGGTAACTGCCAGAGGGCAGCAGCCTTTCTATGTTCCCCACCCTGGTAACTCGGGAAAAGCCCTTGCACCCTGTGGTGTTTCTCGGTTATAAATTAGCGTGGAGTGTGCCTGGACAAACCCACACAAGCTGATGTCTCCTTACTTTCGTTGGATTTTTAAATGTAAGTTTTATTTTTTATTGGAGTAATTTTCCACTGTGTACGTGGACCACTTCTACTTTGTGCATTACTCGGTTGATGGACATTTTCATTGCTTCCAAGTGTTGGCTATGGTAAATATTGTTTTAGTGCAGGATTGCCAGCCTGTGACTTTTTGATTCTCATTTTCTCAGGTGATAGGCCAAGCAGTGGTTGTGATTGACTGACTGGTAGCACCGTGTTTCCCTTTTCAAAGCACCTTCTTTGTGTTTTCATTAGTGGCACTTACCACGTCCCCTTTAGAATCGAGGGTACACATTTCTCCACAATCGTTTCAGCATTTATTGTTTGCAGCATTTATGCTAATGGCCCTTCTGGCTGCTGTGAGCTGATAGGTTTTTGTAATTTGGGTTTGCATGTCTCTGAAAATTCCTAAAACTCATCATTTTTCTCCGCCGTTTTCTTTTCTGTTAAAAAAAGGAAACAGTTGGGAGTACAATATAACTCTTGATATGGTCTTCTTGGAAGGTTGCCCTCTTTTGAATTTTTTGGTCAATTTTCCACCCCAGAATTTTTTCAGAGAGCAGGTGTCATTTACCGAACTGCAAGTTTGGTGAATATTTAGTGACCTTTAGCAATGGGTTTAAAGCTGATTTGTGGGAAGTGGCCTCAAGCAGGCAGCATTTCTCCATTCCCAAATCTGGGTACTAGGGCAGCAGAGCCTTTCTGGAAGTCGTGTTCCTAGGTTGTAAATTACGTTGGAATGTGCATGGAGAAACGCCCCTAAGTTTATGTCTCATTATTTCTTCTTGGTATAATTTTTTTTTTTTAAATTTGAGTAAAGCTTAGAATATTGTTTGTCCTAGGTGTACACAATCTGGTTCATTTGTAGATTATATGTGTCTATTCAAGTACAGATCCTCTTCCCATGTAAAATGTTACACAGGGTTCTGCAGACCTCCCTTGCTATATGGTCGGTAGTTTTGAGATATGTATATAATATGTGTTTGTATACATATAGTAACACTAATCTTAATTTATCCATTCCCCCCACCTTTCCTTTTAGATGAGCATAGTTTGTTTTCTAAGTCTGTGAGTGTGTATCTCTGTGGAAATATGTTCATTTGTGTCAGTTATTAGATAACGCCTACAAGTGATATCATAGAATATAGGTCTTTTGCTTTCCGACTTACCTCATGATTCATGATTATCTAAAGACTCATTTGTGGTGCCTCAGAGAGCAATGGTTCATTGTTTTCCATGGCCAATATTCCATTGTGTACCTGGACCACTTCTTCTTTATCCATTCACCTCTTGTTGGATATTTTGATTGCTTCACGGTCTTGGCTATTGTGAATAAGGCTGCACTGCAGCTTTTGCGGCCTGTGTCTTCTCGATTCTTGTCTTCTCAGGTGAGAGGTCCAATGGTGTGCCTGCTGGATTGAATGGTACCTCCATTTTTACTTTTAAACACAGCTCCTTTCTGTTCTCATTATTGGCTGTTATCCTTTTACGTCTCACCAGCAGGTTGAGGGTACACAGTTCTGTAAAACCCCTTCAGCATTTATTTTTTGTAGACTTTTTGCTGATGGTCAGTCGACTGGTGTAAGTTGAAACTTTTTGTAGATTAGATTGCATGTGTCTAACACTCCCTGAGGTTGAGCTTTTATCCATGTTCCTTTTTTTAAAAAAAACAGTGTGAGTAAAACTTAACTCTTCATAATCTCTTCTTGAAACATTTGCCTGTTTTGAATTTTATTGTCCACTCCCTACTTCAGCACAATATTTTAGGGCAGGTGTCCTTTACAGCCCTGAGTCTTTGTGAATGTTAAGTGACCATTAGCTGTGAGTTTAAAGCTGCTCTTGCAGGTAACGGCCACAAGGTGGCATCATTTCTCCTTTACCAAATTTGGTTACGAGGGAAACAGAGCCTTAATGGAAGTGGTGTTCTAGGTTGTATATTAGAATGGAATATGCCAGGAAAAAGCCCTTTAAGTTTATGTCTCATTACTTCTTGTTCATATTTGTAATTTACGTTTTATTTTTTATCCCAGCAAATTTGATTACGATGGTTTGTTTGCTCTAGGTGTGCAAGATGTGGCTCTTTCACACATATACAGGTATCTATTCTTCCTCGCATCCTTTTCTCATGTAGGTTATGACGGAATGTTGAGTAGTCTTCTCCTGGTCTTCCGTACGTCTTTGGTGGTTATATATTTCACATGGTTTGTATATCTCTGTTAACCCCAATATGGTAATGTATCCAATCCTCATCCCTTTCTATTTGGTGAACCATAAGTTTTTAAATGAATCTGCGATTGCCTCTCTTTGTGGAAATATCTTCATTGGTATCGATTTTTAAGTAACTCCTAAAAGTGATATGATAGGATATGTGTCTTTTGCTTTCTCACTTACTACAGGTGGCGTGATTACGTCTAGACTCATCTATGGTGCTGCAAATGGCATTGTTTCATTTTTTCACTAGCTCATATTCCATCTGTACAGGTAGCAGTTCTTCTTTGTCCGCCCATCTGTCGGTGGACTTTTTGGTTACTTCCGTATCTTGGCTATTGTAATACTATGCAATGCAGATTTGCATACCTGTGTCCTTCCAATTCTGTCTTCTTAGTTTATAGGTCCAGGAATAGGTCTGCTGGATCCTATGGTAGCTCAATATTTACCTTTTAAAGGCACCTCTATTCTGTTCTCTTTAGTGGCTCTTTCCAGGTTACGTCCCACATAAAGTTGAGGGTATGCATTTCTTCCCAGCACCTTCAGCATTTATTCTTTGTAGTTTTTGCTGATGGTTCTTCTGAGTGGTGTGAGCTGATACCTCTTTGTGGTTGAATTTGCATGTGTCTCATAATGCGTTGAAATTGAGCTTTTAGACATGTCCTTTTTATTTTTCCAGCTATGATTAGAGCTTATTTCTTCAAAGTGTTTTCTTAAAGTATGTGTCACCATTTGAAATATTTTGGCCATTACCTCCCTCAAGACATTTTGAGGGCAAGTTTCATTTACAGTTCTGCAGTACTTGTTCCTATGAAATGACCATTAGCACGGGCTTTAAAGCTGCTTTTGCAGGTAACTGCCAGAGGGCAGCAGCCTTTCTATGTTCCCCACCCTGGTAACTAGGGAAAAGCCCTTGCGGCCTGTGGTGTTTCTCGGTTAAAAATTAGAGTGGAGTGTGCCTGGAGAAACCCACACAAGCTGATGTCTCCTTACTTTTGTTGGATTTTTAAATGTAATTTTTATTTTTTATTGGAGTAATTTTCCACTGTGTACGTGGACCACTTCTACTTTGTGCATTCCTCGGTTGATGGACATTTTCATTTCTTCCAAGTCTTGGCTATGGTAAATATTGTTGGAGTGCAGGATTGCCAGCCTGTGACTTTTTGATTCTCATTTTCTCAGGTGATAGGCCCAGCAGTGGGTGTGATTCATTGACTGGTAGCACCGTGTTTCCCCTTTCAAAGCACCTCCTTTGTGTTTTCATTAGTGGCTCTTACCACGTCCCCCTTAGAATCGAGGGTACGCATTTCTCCACAATCGCTTCAGCATTTATTGTTTGCAGCATTTATGCTAATGGCCCTACTGGCTGCTGTGAGCTGATAGGTTTTTGTAATTTGGGTTTGCATGTATTTGAAAATTCGTAAAACTCATTATTTTTCTCCGCCGTTTTCTTTTCTGTTACAAAAAGGAAACAAATGGGAGTACATTATAACTCTGGAAACTGTCTTCTTAGAAGGTTGCCCTCTTTTGAATTTTTTGGTCGATTTTCCACCCCAGAGTTTTTTTAGAGAGCAGGTGTCATTTCCCGAACTGCAAGTTTGGTGAATATTTATTGACCTTTAGAAATGGGTTTAAAGCTGCTGTTGTGGGAAGTGGCCTCAAGCAGGCAGCATTTCTCCATTCCCAAATCTGGTTTCTAGGGCAGCAGAGCCTTTCTGGAAGTCGTGTTCCTAGGTTGTAAATTACATTGGAATGTGCATGGAGAAACCCCCATAAGTTTATGTCTCATTATTTCTTCTTGGTTTTAAAAATTTATTAATTGTGGTAAAGCTTAGAATATTGTTTGTCCTAGGTGTACACAATCTGGTTCATTTGTAGATTATATATGTCTATTCAAGTACAGATCCTCTTCCCATGTAAAATGTTACAGAATGTTCCGCAGACCTCCCTTGCTATATGGTCGGTCGTTTTGAGATATGTATATAATATGTGTTTGTATACATATAGTAACACTAATCTTAATTTATCCATTCCCCCCACCTTTCCTTTTAGATGAGCATAGTTTGTTTTCTAAGTCTGTGAGTGTCTTTCTCTGTGGAAATATGTTCATTTGTGTCAGTTATTAGATAACGCCTATAAGTGATATCATAGAATATAGGTCTTTTGCTTTCCGACTTACCTCATGTTTCATGATTATCTCCAGAGTCATTTGTGGTGCCTCAGAGAGCAATGGTTCATTGTTTTCCATGGCTAATATTCCATTGTGTACATGGACCACTTCTTCTTTATCCATTCACCTCTTGTTGGATATTTTGATTGCTTCACGGTCTTGGCTATTGTGAATAAGGCTGCACTGCAGCTTTTGCGGCCTGTGTCTTCTCGATTCTTGCCTTCTCAGGTGAGAGGTCCAATGGTGTGCCTGCTGGATTGAATGGTACCTCCATTTTTACTTTTAAACACAGCTCCTTTCTATTCTCATTATTGGCTGTTACCCTTTTACGTCTCAACAGCAGGTAGAGGGTTCACAGTTCTCTAAAACCCCTTCAGCATTTATTGTTCGTAGACTTTTTGCTGATGGTCAGTCGATTGGTGTAAGTTGAAAACTTTTTGTAGATTAGATTGCATGGGTCTAACACTCCCTGAGGTTGAGCTTTTATCCATTTTCCTTTTTTTTAAAAGAGCGTCAGTAAAACGTAACTCTTCATATTCTCTTCTTGAAACATTTGCCTGTTTTGAAATTTTTTGTCCATTCCCTACTTCAGCACAATTTTTTAGGGCAGGTGTCCTTACAGCCCTGAGTCCTTGTGAATGTTAAGTGACCATTAGCTGTGACTTTAAAGCTGCTCTTGCAGGAAACGGCCACAAGGTGGCAGCATTTCTCCTTTACCAAATTTGGTTACTAGGGAAACAGAGCCTTAATGGAAGTGGTGTTCTAGGTTGTAAATTAAAATGGAATGTGCCAGGAAAAAGCCCTTTAAGTTTATGTCTCATTACTTCTTGTTCATATTTGTAATTTACTTTTTATTTTTTATCCCAGCAAATTTGATTACAATGGTTTGTTTCTTCTTGGTGTGCAAGATGTGGTTCTTTCACACATATATGTGTATCTATTCTTCCTCGCATCCTTTTCCCATTTAGGTTATGACAGAATGTTGAGTATTCTTCTCCTGGTCTTCCGTACGCCTTTGGTGATTATATATTTCACATGGTATGTATATCTCTGTTAACCCCAATATGGTAATGTATCCAATCCTCATCCCTTTCTATTTGGTGAACCATAAGTTTTCAAATGAATCTGCGATTGCCTCTCTCTGTTGAAATATCTTCATTGGTATCAATTTTTAAGTAACTCCTAAAAGTGGTATGATAGGATATGTGTCTTTTGCTTTCTCACTTACTACAGGTGGCATGATTACGTCTAGACTCATCTTCTATGGTGCTGCAAATGGCATTGTTTCATTTTTTTCAGTAGCGAATATTCCATCTGTACATGGAGGAGTTCTTCTTTGTCCATCCTTCTGTTGGTGGCCTTTTTGGTTACTTCCATATCTTGGCTATTGTAATACTGTGCAATGCAGATTTCCTGCCTCTGTCTTTCCAATTCTCTCCTCTTAGATTATAGGTCGAGGAGTGGGCCTGCTGGATCATATGGTAGCTCAATGTTTACCTTTTTAAGGCACCTCCATTCTGTTCTAGTTCGTGGCCCTTTCCAAGTTACGTCCCCCTTGAAGTTGAGGGTATGCATTTCTCTACAACACCTTCAGCATTTATTGTTTGTAGTTTTCTTGCTGGTGGTTATTCTGACAAGTGTGATCTGATACCTCTTTGTGGTTGAATTCGCACGTGCCTCATAATCCATTGAAAATGAGCTTGAAGGCATGTCCTTTTTTATTTTTCAAGCTGTGATTACCCCTTAGTTCTTCAAAGTGTTCTCTTAAAGTATGTGTCACATTTTGAAATGTATTGGCCATTACCTCCCTCAAGACATTTTGAGGGCAGGTTTCATTTGCAGTTCTGCAGTACTTGTTCCTATGAAATGACCATTAGCACAGGCTTAAAGCTGTTTTTGCAGGTAACTGCCAGAGGGCAGCAGCCTTTCTATGTTCCCCACCCTGGTAACTCGGGAAAAGCCCTTGCACCCTGTGGTGTTTCTCGGTTATAAATTAGCGTGGAGTGTGCCTGGACAAACCCACACAAGCTGATGTCTCCTTACTTTCGTTGGATTTTTAAATGTAAGTTTTATTTTTTATTGGAGTAATTTTCCACTGTGTACGTGGACCACTTCTACTTTGTGCATTACTCGGTTGATGGACATTTTCATTGCTTCCAAGTGTTGGCTATGGTAAATATTGTTTTAGTGCAGGATTGCCAGCCTGTGACTTTTTGATTCTCATTTTCTCAGGTGATAGGCCAAGCAGTGGTTGTGATTGACTGACTGGTAGCACCGTGTTTCCCTTTTCAAAGCACCTTCTTTGTGTTTTCATTAGTGGCACTTACCACGTCCCCTTTAGAATCGAGGGTACACATTTCTCCACAATCGTTTCAGCATTTATTGTTTGCAGCATTTATGCTAATGGCCCTTCTGGCTGCTGTGAGCTGATAGGTTTTTGTAATTTGGGTTTGCATGTCTCTGAAAATTCCTAAAACTCATCATTTTTCTCCGCCGTTTTCTTTTCTGTTAAAAAAAGGAAACAGTTGGGAGTACAATATAACTCTTGATATGGTCTTCTTGGAAGGTTGCCCTCTTTTGAATTTTTTGGTCAATTTTCCACCCCAGAATTTTTTCAGAGAGCAGGTGTCATTTACCGAACTGCAAGTTTGGTGAATATTTAGTGACCTTTAGCAATGGGTTTAAAGCTGATTTGTGGGAAGTGGCCTCAAGCAGGCAGCATTTCTCCATTCCCAAATCTGGGTACTAGGGCAGCAGAGCCTTTCTGGAAGTCGTGTTCCTAGGTTGTAAATTACGTTGGAATGTGCATGGAGAAACGCCCCTAAGTTTATGTCTCATTATTTCTTCTTGGTATAATTTTTTTTTTTTAAATTTGAGTAAAGCTTAGAATATTGTTTGTCCTAGGTGTACACAATCTGGTTCATTTGTAGATTATATGTGTCTATTCAAGTACAGATCCTCTTCCCATGTAAAATGTTACACAGGGTTCTGCAGACCTCCCTTGCTATATGGTCGGTAGTTTTGAGATATGTATATAATATGTGTTTGTATACATATAGTAACACTAATCTTAATTTATCCATTCCCCCCACCTTTCCTTTTAGATGAGCATAGTTTGTTTTCTAAGTCTGTGAGTGTGTATCTCTGTGGAAATATGTTCATTTGTGTCAGTTATTAGATAACGCCTACAAGTGATATCATAGAATATAGGTCTTTTGCTTTCCGACTTACCTCATGATTCATGATTATCTAAAGACTCATTTGTGGTGCCTCAGAGAGCAATGGTTCATTGTTTTCCATGGCCAATATTCCATTGTGTACCTGGACCACTTCTTCTTTATCCATTCACCTCTTGTTGGATATTTTGATTGCTTCACGGTCTTGGCTATTGTGAATAAGGCTGCACTGCAGCTTTTGCGGCCTGTGTCTTCTCGATTCTTGTCTTCTCAGGTGAGAGGTCCAATGGTGTGCCTGCTGGATTGAATGGTACCTCCATTTTTACTTTTAAACACAGCTCCTTTCTGTTCTCATTATTGGCTGTTATCCTTTTACGTCTCACCAGCAGGTTGAGGGTACACAGTTCTGTAAAACCCCTTCAGCATTTATTTTTTGTAGACTTTTTGCTGATGGTCAGTCGACTGGTGTAAGTTGAAACTTTTTGTAGATTAGATTGCATGTGTCTAACACTCCCTGAGGTTGAGCTTTTATCCATGTTCCTTTTTTTAAAAAAAACAGTGTGAGTAAAACTTAACTCTTCATAATCTCTTCTTGAAACATTTGCCTGTTTTGAATTTTATTGTCCACTCCCTACTTCAGCACAATATTTTAGGGCAGGTGTCCTTTACAGCCCTGAGTCTTTGTGAATGTTAAGTGACCATTAGCTGTGAGTTTAAAGCTGCTCTTGCAGGTAACGGCCACAAGGTGGCATCATTTCTCCTTTACCAAATTTGGTTACGAGGGAAACAGAGCCTTAATGGAAGTGGTGTTCTAGGTTGTATATTAGAATGGAATATGCCAGGAAAAAGCCCTTTAAGTTTATGTCTCATTACTTCTTGTTCATATTTGTAATTTACGTTTTATTTTTTATCCCAGCAAATTTGATTACGATGGTTTGTTTGCTCTAGGTGTGCAAGATGTGGCTCTTTCACACATATACAGGTATCTATTCTTCCTCGCATCCTTTTCTCATGTAGGTTATGACGGAATGTTGAGTAGTCTTCTCCTGGTCTTCCGTACGTCTTTGGTGGTTATATATTTCACATGGTTTGTATATCTCTGTTAACCCCAATATGGTAATGTATCCAATCCTCATCCCTTTCTATTTGGTGAACCATAAGTTTTTAAATGAATCTGCGATTGCCTCTCTTTGTGGAAATATCTTCATTGGTATCGATTTTTAAGTAACTCCTAAAAGTGATATGATAGGATATGTGTCTTTTGCTTTCTCACTTACTACAGGTGGCGTGATTACGTCTAGACTCATCTATGGTGCTGCAAATGGCATTGTTTCATTTTTTCACTAGCTCATATTCCATCTGTACAGGTAGCAGTTCTTCTTTGTCCGCCCATCTGTCGGTGGACTTTTTGGTTACTTCCGTATCTTGGCTATTGTAATACTATGCAATGCAGATTTGCATACCTGTGTCCTTCCAATTCTGTCTTCTTAGTTTATAGGTCCAGGAATAGGTCTGCTGGATCCTATGGTAGCTCAATATTTACCTTTTAAAGGCACCTCTATTCTGTTCTCTTTAGTGGCTCTTTCCAGGTTACGTCCCACATAAAGTTGAGGGTATGCATTTCTTCCCAGCACCTTCAGCATTTATTCTTTGTAGTTTTTGCTGATGGTTCTTCTGAGTGGTGTGAGCTGATACCTCTTTGTGGTTGAATTTGCATGTGTCTCATAATGCGTTGAAATTGAGCTTTTAGACATGTCCTTTTTATTTTTCCAGCTATGATTAGAGCTTATTTCTTCAAAGTGTTTTCTTAAAGTATGTGTCACCATTTGAAATATTTTGGCCATTACCTCCCTCAAGACATTTTGAGGGCAAGTTTCATTTACAGTTCTGCAGTACTTGTTCCTATGAAATGACCATTAGCACGGGCTTTAAAGCTGCTTTTGCAGGTAACTGCCAGAGGGCAGCAGCCTTTCTATGTTCCCCACCCTGGTAACTAGGGAAAAGCCCTTGCGGCCTGTGGTGTTTCTCGGTTAAAAATTAGAGTGGAGTGTGCCTGGAGAAACCCACACAAGCTGATGTCTCCTTACTTTTGTTGGATTTTTAAATGTAATTTTTATTTTTTATTGGAGTAATTTTCCACTGTGTACGTGGACCACTTCTACTTTGTGCATTCCTCGGTTGATGGACATTTTCATTTCTTCCAAGTCTTGGCTATGGTAAATATTGTTGGAGTGCAGGATTGCCAGCCTGTGACTTTTTGATTCTCATTTTCTCAGGTGATAGGCCCAGCAGTGGGTGTGATTCATTGACTGGTAGCACCGTGTTTCCCCTTTCAAAGCACCTCCTTTGTGTTTTCATTAGTGGCTCTTACCACGTCCCCCTTAGAATCGAGGGTACGCATTTCTCCACAATCGCTTCAGCATTTATTGTTTGCAGCATTTATGCTAATGGCCCTACTGGCTGCTGTGAGCTGATAGGTTTTTGTAATTTGGGTTTGCATGTATTTGAAAATTCGTAAAACTCATTATTTTTCTCCGCCGTTTTCTTTTCTGTTACAAAAAGGAAACAAATGGGAGTACATTATAACTCTGGAAACTGTCTTCTTAGAAGGTTGCCCTCTTTTGAATTTTTTGGTCGATTTTCCACCCCAGAGTTTTTTTAGAGAGCAGGTGTCATTTCCCGAACTGCAAGTTTGGTGAATATTTATTGACCTTTAGAAATGGGTTTAAAGCTGCTGTTGTGGGAAGTGGCCTCAAGCAGGCAGCATTTCTCCATTCCCAAATCTGGTTTCTAGGGCAGCAGAGCCTTTCTGGAAGTCGTGTTCCTAGGTTGTAAATTACATTGGAATGTGCATGGAGAAACCCCCATAAGTTTATGTCTCATTATTTCTTCTTGGTTTTAAAAATTTATTAATTGTGGTAAAGCTTAGAATATTGTTTGTCCTAGGTGTACACAATCTGGTTCATTTGTAGATTATATATGTCTATTCAAGTACAGATCCTCTTCCCATGTAAAATGTTACAGAATGTTCCGCAGACCTCCCTTGCTATATGGTCGGTCGTTTTGAGATATGTATATAATATGTGTTTGTATACATATAGTAACACTAATCTTAATTTATCCATTCCCCCCACCTTTCCTTTTAGATGAGCATAGTTTGTTTTCTAAGTCTGTGAGTGTCTTTCTCTGTGGAAATATGTTCATTTGTGTCAGTTATTAGATAACGCCTATAAGTGATATCATAGAATATAGGTCTTTTGCTTTCCGACTTACCTCATGTTTCATGATTATCTCCAGAGTCATTTGTGGTGCCTCAGAGAGCAATGGTTCATTGTTTTCCATGGCTAATATTCCATTGTGTACATGGACCACTTCTTCTTTATCCATTCACCTCTTGTTGGATATTTTGATTGCTTCACGGTCTTGGCTATTGTGAATAAGGCTGCACTGCAGCTTTTGCGGCCTGTGTCTTCTCGATTCTTGCCTTCTCAGGTGAGAGGTCCAATGGTGTGCCTGCTGGATTGAATGGTACCTCCATTTTTACTTTTAAACACAGCTCCTTTCTATTCTCATTATTGGCTGTTACCCTTTTACGTCTCAACAGCAGGTAGAGGGTTCACAGTTCTCTAAAACCCCTTCAGCATTTATTGTTCGTAGACTTTTTGCTGATGGTCAGTCGATTGGTGTAAGTTGAAAACTTTTTGTAGATTAGATTGCATGGGTCTAACACTCCCTGAGGTTGAGCTTTTATCCATTTTCCTTTTTTTTAAAAGAGCGTCAGTAAAACGTAACTCTTCATATTCTCTTCTTGAAACATTTGCCTGTTTTGAAATTTTTTGTCCATTCCCTACTTCAGCACAATTTTTTAGGGCAGGTGTCCTTACAGCCCTGAGTCCTTGTGAATGTTAAGTGACCATTAGCTGTGACTTTAAAGCTGCTCTTGCAGGAAACGGCCACAAGGTGGCAGCATTTCTCCTTTACCAAATTTGGTTACTAGGGAAACAGAGCCTTAATGGAAGTGGTGTTCTAGGTTGTAAATTAAAATGGAATGTGCCAGGAAAAAGCCCTTTAAGTTTATGTCTCATTACTTCTTGTTCATATTTGTAATTTACTTTTTATTTTTTATCCCAGCAAATTTGATTACAATGGTTTGTTTCTTCTTGGTGTGCAAGATGTGGTTCTTTCACACATATATGTGTATCTATTCTTCCTCGCATCCTTTTCCCATTTAGGTTATGACAGAATGTTGAGTAGTCTTCTCCTGGTCTTCCGTACGCCTTTGGTGATTATATATTTCACATGGTATGTATATCTCTGTTAACCCCAATATGGTAATGTATCCAATCCTCATCCCTTTCTATTTGGTGAACCATAAGTTTTCAAATGAATCTGCGATTGCCTCTCTCTGTTGAAATATCTTCATTGGTATCAATTTTTAAGTAACTCCTAAAAGTGGTATGATAGGATATGTGTCTTTTGCTTTCTCACTTACTACAGGTGGCATGATTACGTCTAGACTCATCTTCTATGGTGCTGCAAATGGCATTGTTTCATTTTTTTCAGTAGCGAATATTCCATCTGTACATGGAGGAGTTCTTCTTTGTCCATCCTTCTGTTGGTGGCCTTTTTGGTTACTTCCATATCTTGGCTATTGTAATACTGTGCAATGCAGATTTCCTGCCTCTGTCTTTCCAATTCTCTCCTCTTAGATTATAGGTCGAGGAGTGGGCCTGCTGGATCATATGGTAGCTCAATGTTTACCTTTTTAAGGCACCTCCATTCTGTTCTAGTTCGTGGCCCTTTCCAAGTTACGTCCCCCTTGAAGTTGAGGGTATGCATTTCTCTACAACACCTTCAGCATTTATTGTTTGTAGTTTTCTTGCTGGTGGTTATTCTGACAAGTGTGATCTGATACCTCTTTGTGGTTGAATTCGCACGTGCCTCATAATCCATTGAAAATGAGCTTGAAGGCATGTCCTTTTTTATTTTTCAAGCTGTGATTACCCCTTAGTTCTTCAAAGTGTTCTCTTAAAGTATGTGTCACATTTTGAAATGTATTGGCCATTACCTCCCTCAAGACATTTTGAGGGCAGGTTTCATTTGCAGTTCTGCAGTACTTGTTCCTATGAAATGACCATTAGCACAGGCTTAAAGCTGTTTTTGCAGGTAACTGCCAGAGGGCAGCAGCCTTTCTATGTTCCCCACCCTGGTAACTCGGGAAAAGCCCTTGCACCCTGTGGTGTTTCTCGGTTATAAATTAGCGTGGAGTGTGCCTGGACAAACCCACACAAGCTGATGTCTCCTTACTTTCGTTGGATTTTTAAATGTAAGTTTTATTTTTTATTGGAGTAATTTTCCACTGTGTACGTGGACCACTTCTACTTTGTGCATTACTCGGTTGATGGACATTTTCATTGCTTCCAAGTGTTGGCTATGGTAAATATTGTTTTAGTGCAGGATTGCCAGCCTGTGACTTTTTGATTCTCATTTTCTCAGGTGATAGGCCAAGCAGTGGTTGTGATTGACTGACTGGTAGCACCGTGTTTCCCTTTTCAAAGCACCTTCTTTGTGTTTTCATTAGTGGCACTTACCACGTCCCCTTTAGAATCGAGGGTACACATTTCTCCACAATCGTTTCAGCATTTATTGTTTGCAGCATTTATGCTAATGGCCCTTCTGGCTGCTGTGAGCTGATAGGTTTTTGTAATTTGGGTTTGCATGTCTCTGAAAATTCCTAAAACTCATCATTTTTCTCCGCCGTTTTCTTTTCTGTTAAAAAAAGGAAACAGTTGGGAGTACAATATAACTCTTGATATGGTCTTCTTGGAAGGTTGCCCTCTTTTGAATTTTTTGGTCAATTTTCCACCCCAGAATTTTTTCAGAGAGCAGGTGTCATTTACCGAACTGCAAGTTTGGTGAATATTTAGTGACCTTTAGCAATGGGTTTAAAGCTGATTTGTGGGAAGTGGCCTCAAGCAGGCAGCATTTCTCCATTCCCAAATCTGGGTACTAGGGCAGCAGAGCCTTTCTGGAAGTCGTGTTCCTAGGTTGTAAATTACGTTGGAATGTGCATGGAGAAACGCCCCTAAGTTTATGTCTCATTATTTCTTCTTGGTATAATTTTTTTTTTTTAAATTTGAGTAAAGCTTAGAATATTGTTTGTCCTAGGTGTACACAATCTGGTTCATTTGTAGATTATATGTGTCTATTCAAGTACAGATCCTCTTCCCATGTAAAATGTTACACAGGGTTCTGCAGACCTCCCTTGCTATATGGTCGGTAGTTTTGAGATATGTATATAATATGTGTTTGTATACATATAGTAACACTAATCTTAATTTATCCATTCCCCCCACCTTTCCTTTTAGATGAGCATAGTTTGTTTTCTAAGTCTGTGAGTGTGTATCTCTGTGGAAATATGTTCATTTGTGTCAGTTATTAGATAACGCCTACAAGTGATATCATAGAATATAGGTCTTTTGCTTTCCGACTTACCTCATGATTCATGATTATCTAAAGACTCATTTGTGGTGCCTCAGAGAGCAATGGTTCATTGTTTTCCATGGCCAATATTCCATTGTGTACCTGGACCACTTCTTCTTTATCCATTCACCTCTTGTTGGATATTTTGATTGCTTCACGGTCTTGGCTATTGTGAATAAGGCTGCACTGCAGCTTTTGCGGCCTGTGTCTTCTCGATTCTTGTCTTCTCAGGTGAGAGGTCCAATGGTGTGCCTGCTGGATTGAATGGTACCTCCATTTTTACTTTTAAACACAGCTCCTTTCTGTTCTCATTATTGGCTGTTATCCTTTTACGTCTCACCAGCAGGTTGAGGGTACACAGTTCTGTAAAACCCCTTCAGCATTTATTTTTTGTAGACTTTTTGCTGATGGTCAGTCGACTGGTGTAAGTTGAAACTTTTTGTAGATTAGATTGCATGTGTCTAACACTCCCTGAGGTTGAGCTTTTATCCATGTTCCTTTTTTTAAAAAAAACAGTGTGAGTAAAACTTAACTCTTCATAATCTCTTCTTGAAACATTTGCCTGTTTTGAATTTTATTGTCCACTCCCTACTTCAGCACAATATTTTAGGGCAGGTGTCCTTTACAGCCCTGAGTCTTTGTGAATGTTAAGTGACCATTAGCTGTGAGTTTAAAGCTGCTCTTGCAGGTAAGGGCCACAAGGTGGCATCATTTCTCCTTTACCAAATTTGGTTACGAGGGAAACAGAGCCTTAATGGAAGTGGTGTTCTAGGTTGTATATTAGAATGGAATATGCCAGGAAAAAGCCCTTTAAGTTTATGTCTCATTACTTCTTGTTCATATTTGTAATTTACGTTTTATTTTTTATCCCAGCAAATTTGATTACGATGGTTTGTTTGCTCTAGGTGTGCAAGATGTGGCTCTTTCACACATATACAGGTATCTATTCTTCCTCGCATCCTTTTCTCATGTAGGTTATGACGGAATGTTGAGTAGTCTTCTCCTGGTCTTCCGTACGTCTTTGGTGGTTATATATTTCACATGGTTTGTATATCTCTGTTAACCCCAATATGGTAATGTATCCAATCCTCATCCCTTTCTATTTGGTGAACCATAAGTTTTTAAATGAATCTGCGATTGCCTCTCTTTGTGGAAATATCTTCATTGGTATCGATTTTTAAGTAACTCCTAAAAGTGATATGATAGGATATGTGTCTTTTGCTTTCTCACTTACTACAGGTGGCGTGATTACGTCTAGACTCATCTATGGTGCTGCAAATGGCATTGTTTCATTTTTTCACTAGCTCATATTCCATCTGTACAGGTAGCAGTTCTTCTTTGTCCGCCCATCTGTCGGTGGACTTTTTGGTTACTTCCGTATCTTGGCTATTGTAATACTATGCAATGCAGATTTGCATACCTGTGTCCTTCCAATTCTGTCTTCTTAGTTTATAGGTCCAGGAATAGGTCTGCTGGATCCTATGGTAGCTCAATATTTACCTTTTAAAGGCACCTCTATTCTGTTCTCTTTAGTGGCTCTTTCCAGGTTACGTCCCACATAAAGTTGAGGGTATGCATTTCTTCCCAGCGCCTTCAGCATTTATTCTTTGTAGTTTTTGCTGATGGTTCTTCTGAGTGGTGTGAGCTGATACCTCTTTGTGGTTGAATTTGCATGTGTCTCATAATGCGTTGAAATTGAGCTTTTAGACATGTCCTTTTTATTTTTCCAGCTATGATTAGAGCTTATTTCTTCAAAGTGTTTTCTTAAAGTATGTGTCACCATTTGAAATATTTTGGCCATTACCTCCCTCAAGACATTTTGAGGGCAAGTTTCATTTACAGTTCTGCAGTACTTGTTCCTATGAAATGACCATTAGCACGGGCTTTAAAGCTGCTTTTGCAGGTAACTGCCAGAGGGCAGCAGCCTTTCTATGTTCCCCACCCTGGTAACTAGGGAAAAGCCCTTGCGGCCTGTGGTGTTTCTCGGTTAAAAATTAGAGTGGAGTGTGCCTGGAGAAACCCACACAAGCTGATGTCTCCTTACTTTTGTTGGATTTTTAAATGTAATTTTTATTTTTTATTGGAGTAATTTTCCACTGTGTACGTGGACCACTTCTACTTTGTGCATTCCTCGGTTGATGGACATTTTCATTTCTTCCAAGTCTTGGCTATGGTAAATATTGTTGGAGTGCAGGATTGCCAGCCTGTGACTTTTTGATTCTCATTTTCTCAGGTGATAGGCCCAGCAGTGGGTGTGATTCATTGACTGGTAGCACCGTGTTTCCCCTTTCAAAGCACCTCCTTTGTGTTTTCATTAGTGGCTCTTACCACGTCCCCCTTAGAATCGAGGGTACGCATTTCTCCACAATCGCTTCAGCATTTATTGTTTGCAGCATTTATGCTAATGGCCCTACTGGCTGCTGTGAGCTGATAGGTTTTTGTAATTTGGGTTTGCATGTATTTGAAAATTCGTAAAACTCATTATTTTTCTCCGCCGTTTTCTTTTCTGTTACAAAAAGGAAACAAATGGGAGTACATTATAACTCTGGAAACTGTCTTCTTAGAAGGTTGCCCTCTTTTGAATTTTTTGGTCGATTTTCCACCCCAGAGTTTTTTTAGAGAGCAGGTGTCATTTCCCGAGCTGCAAGTTTGGTGAATATTTATTGACCTTTAGAAATGGGTTTAAAGCTGCTGTTGTGGGAAGTGGCCTCAAGCAGGCAGCATTTCTCCATTCCCAAATCTGGTTTCTAGGGCAGCAGAGCCTTTCTGGAAGTCGTGTTCCTAGGTTGTAAATTACATTGGAATGTGCATGGAGAAACCCCCATAAGTTTATGTCTCATTATTTCTTCTTGGTTTTAAAAATTTATTAATTGTGGTAAAGCTTAGAATATTGTTTGTCCTAGGTGTACACAATCTGGTTCATTTGTAGATTATATATGTCTATTCAAGTACAGATCCTCTTCCCATGTAAAATGTTACAGAATGTTCCGCAGACCTCCCTTGCTATATGGTCGGTCGTTTTGAGATATGTATATAATATGTGTTTGTATACATATAGTAACACTAATCTTAATTTATCCATTCCCCCCACCTTTCCTTTTAGATGAGCATAGTTTGTTTTCTAAGTCTGTGAGTGTCTTTCTCTGTGGAAATATGTTCATTTGTGTCAGTTATTAGATAACGCCTATAAGTGATATCATAGAATATAGGTCTTTTGCTTTCCGACTTACCTCATGTTTCATGATTATCTCCAGAGTCATTTGTGGTGCCTCAGAGAGCAATGGTTCATTGTTTTCCATGGCTAATATTCCATTGTGTACATGGACCACTTCTTCTTTATCCATTCACCTCTTGTTGGATATTTTGATTGCTTCACGGTCTTGGCTATTGTGAATAAGGCTGCACTGCAGCTTTTGCGGCCTGTGTCTTCTCGATTCTTGCCTTCTCAGGTGAGAGGTCCAATGGTGTGCCTGCTGGATTGAATGGTACCTCCATTTTTACTTTTAAACACAGCTCCTTTCTATTCTCATTATTGGCTGTTACCCTTTTACGTCTCAACAGCAGGTAGAGGGTTCACAGTTCTCTAAAACCCCTTCAGCATTTATTGTTCGTAGACTTTTTGCTGATGGTCAGTCGATTGGTGTAAGTTGAAAACTTTTTGTAGATTAGATTGCATGGGTCTAACACTCCCTGAGGTTGAGCTTTTATCCATTTTCCTTTTTTTTAAAAGAGCGTCAGTAAAACGTAACTCTTCATATTCTCTTCTTGAAACATTTGCCTGTTTTGAAATTTTTTGTCCATTCCCTACTTCAGCACAATTTTTTAGGGCAGGTGTCCTTACAGCCCTGAGTCCTTGTGAATGTTAAGTGACCATTAGCTGTGACTTTAAAGCTGCTCTTGCAGGAAACGGCCACAAGGTGGCAGCATTTCTCCTTTACCAAATTTGGTTACTAGGGAAACAGAGCCTTAATGGAAGTGGTGTTCTAGGTTGTAAATTAAAATGGAATGTGCCAGGAAAAAGCCCTTTAAGTTTATGTCTCATTACTTCTTGTTCATATTTGTAATTTACTTTTTATTTTTTATCCCAGCAAATTTGATTACAATGGTTTGTTTCTTCTTGGTGTGCAAGATGTGGTTCTTTCACACATATATGTGTATCTATTCTTCCTCGCATCCTTTTCCCATTTAGGTTATGACAGAATGTTGAGTATTCTTCTCCTGGTCTTCCGTACGCCTTTGGTGATTATATATTTCACATGGTATGTATATCTCTGTTAACCCCAATATGGTAATGTATCCAATCCTCATCCCTTTCTATTTGGTGAACCATAAGTTTTCAAATGAATCTGCGATTGCCTCTCTCTGTTGAAATATCTTCATTGGTATCAATTTTTAAGTAACTCCTAAAAGTGGTATGATAGGATATGTGTCTTTTGCTTTCTCACTTACTACAGGTGGCATGATTACGTCTAGACTCATCTTCTATGGTGCTGCAAATGGCATTGTTTCATTTTTTTCAGTAGCGAATATTCCATCTGTACATGGAGGAGTTCTTCTTTGTCCATCCTTCTGTTGGTGGCCTTTTTGGTTACTTCCATATCTTGGCTATTGTAATACTGTGCAATGCAGATTTCCTGCCTCTGTCTTTCCAATTCTCTCCTCTTAGATTATAGGTCGAGGAGTGGGCCTGCTGGATCATATGGTAGCTCAATGTTTACCTTTTTAAGGCACCTCCATTCTGTTCTAGTTCGTGGCCCTTTCCAAGTTACGTCCCCCTTGAAGTTGAGGGTATGCATTTCTCTACAACACCTTCAGCATTTATTGTTTGTAGTTTTCTTGCTGGTGGTTATTCTGACAAGTGTGATCTGATACCTCTTTGTGGTTGAATTCGCACGTGCCTCATAATCCATTGAAAATGAGCTTGAAGGCATGTCCTTTTTTATTTTTCAAGCTGTGATTACCCCTTAGTTCTTCAAAGTGTTCTCTTAAAGTATGTGTCACATTTTGAAATGTATTGGCCATTACCTCCCTCAAGACATTTTGAGGGCAGGTTTCATTTGCAGTTCTGCAGTACTTGTTCCTATGAAATGACCATTAGCACAGGCTTAAAGCTGTTTTTGCAGGTAACTGCCAGAGGGCAGCAGCCTTTCTATGTTCCCCACCCTGGTAACTCGGGAAAAGCCCTTGCACCCTGTGGTGTTTCTCGGTTATAAATTAGCGTGGAGTGTGCCTGGACAAACCCACACAAGCTGATGTCTCCTTACTTTCGTTGGATTTTTAAATGTAAGTTTTATTTTTTATTGGAGTAATTTTCCACTGTGTACGTGGACCACTTCTACTTTGTGCATTACTCGGTTGATGGACATTTTCATTGCTTCCAAGTGTTGGCTATGGTAAATATTGTTTTAGTGCAGGATTGCCAGCCTGTGACTTTTTGATTCTCATTTTCTCAGGTGATAGGCCAAGCAGTGGTTGTGATTGACTGACTGGTAGCACCGTGTTTCCCTTTTCAAAGCACCTTCTTTGTGTTTTCATTAGTGGCACTTACCACGTCCCCTTTAGAATCGAGGGTACACATTTCTCCACAATCGTTTCAGCATTTATTGTTTGCAGCATTTATGCTAATGGCCCTTCTGGCTGCTGTGAGCTGATAGGTTTTTGTAATTTGGGTTTGCATGTCTCTGAAAATTCCTAAAACTCATCATTTTTCTCCGCCGTTTTCTTTTCTGTTAAAAAAAGGAAACAGTTGGGAGTACAATATAACTCTTGATATGGTCTTCTTGGAAGGTTGCCCTCTTTTGAATTTTTTGGTCAATTTTCCACCCCAGAATTTTTTCAGAGAGCAGGTGTCATTTACCGAACTGCAAGTTTGGTGAATATTTAGTGACCTTTAGCAATGGGTTTAAAGCTGATTTGTGGGAAGTGGCCTCAAGCAGGCAGCATTTCTCCATTCCCAAATCTGGGTACTAGGGCAGCAGAGCCTTTCTGGAAGTCGTGTTCCTAGGTTGTAAATTACGTTGGAATGTGCATGGAGAAACGCCCCTAAGTTTATGTCTCATTATTTCTTCTTGGTATAATTTTTTTTTTTTAAATTTGAGTAAAGCTTAGAATATTGTTTGTCCTAGGTGTACACAATCTGGTTCATTTGTAGATTATATGTGTCTATTCAAGTACAGATCCTCTTCCCATGTAAAATGTTACACAGGGTTCTGCAGACCTCCCTTGCTATATGGTCGGTAGTTTTGAGATATGTATATAATATGTGTTTGTATACATATAGTAACACTAATCTTAATTTATCCATTCCCCCCACCTTTCCTTTTAGATGAGCATAGTTTGTTTTCTAAGTCTGTGAGTGTGTATCTCTGTGGAAATATGTTCATTTGTGTCAGTTATTAGATAACGCCTACAAGTGATATCATAGAATATAGGTCTTTTGCTTTCCGACTTACCTCATGATTCATGATTATCTAAAGACTCATTTGTGGTGCCTCAGAGAGCAATGGTTCATTGTTTTCCATGGCCAATATTCCATTGTGTACCTGGACCACTTCTTCTTTATCCATTCACCTCTTGTTGGATATTTTGATTGCTTCACGGTCTTGGCTATTGTGAATAAGGCTGCACTGCAGCTTTTGCGGCCTGTGTCTTCTCGATTCTTGTCTTCTCAGGTGAGAGGTCCAATGGTGTGCCTGCTGGATTGAATGGTACCTCCATTTTTACTTTTAAACACAGCTCCTTTCTGTTCTCATTATTGGCTGTTATCCTTTTACGTCTCACCAGCAGGTTGAGGGTACACAGTTCTGTAAAACCCCTTCAGCATTTATTTTTTGTAGACTTTTTGCTGATGGTCAGTCGACTGGTGTAAGTTGAAACTTTTTGTAGATTAGATTGCATGCGTCTAACACTCCCTGAGGTTGAGCTTTTATCCATGTTCCTTTTTTTAAAAAAAACAGTGTGAGTAAAACTTAACTCTTCATAATCTCTTCTTGAAACATTTGCCTGTTTTGAATTTTATTGTCCACTCCCTACTTCAGCACAATATTTTAGGGCAGGTGTCCTTTACAGCCCTGAGTCTTTGTGAATGTTAAGTGACCATTAGCTGTGAGTTTAAAGCTGCTCTTGCAGGTAAGGGCCACAAGGTGGCATCATTTCTCCTTTACCAAATTTGGTTACGAGGGAAACAGAGCCTTAATGGAAGTGGTGTTCTAGGTTGTATATTAGAATGGAATATGCCAGGAAAAAGCCCTTTAAGTTTATGTCTCATTACTTCTTGTTCATATTTGTAATTTACGTTTTATTTTTTATCCCAGCAAATTTGATTACGATGGTTTGTTTGCTCTAGGTGTGCAAGATGTGGCTCTTTCACACATATACAGGTATCTATTCTTCCTCGCATCCTTTTCTCATGTAGGTTATGACGGAATGTTGAGTAGTCTTCTCCTGGTCTTCCGTACGTCTTTGGTGGTTATATATTTCACATGGTTTGTATATCTCTGTTAACCCCAATATGGTAATGTATCCAATCCTCATCCCTTTCTATTTGGTGAACCATAAGTTTTTAAATGAATCTGCGATTGCCTCTCTTTGTGGAAATATCTTCATTGGTATCGATTTTTAAGTAACTCCTAAAAGTGATATGATAGGATATGTGTCTTTTGCTTTCTCACTTACTACAGGTGGCGTGATTACGTCTAGACTCATCTATGGTGCTGCAAATGGCATTGTTTCATTTTTTCACTAGCTCATATTCCATCTGTACAGGTAGCAGTTCTTCTTTGTCCGCCCATCTGTCGGTGGACTTTTTGGTTACTTCCGTATCTTGGCTATTGTAATACTATGCAATGCAGATTTGCATACCTGTGTCCTTCCAATTCTGTCTTCTTAGTTTATAGGTCCAGGAATAGGTCTGCTGGATCCTATGGTAGCTCAATATTTACCTTTTAAAGGCACCTCTATTCTGTTCTCTTTAGTGGCTCTTTCCAGGTTACGTCCCACATAAAGTTGAGGGTATGCATTTCTTCCCAGCACCTTCAGCATTTATTCTTTGTAGTTTTTGCTGATGGTTCTTCTGAGTGGTGTGAGCTGATACCTCTTTGTGGTTGAATTTGCATGTGTCTCATAATGCGTTGAAATTGAGCTTTTAGACATGTCCTTTTTATTTTTCCAGCTATGATTAGAGCTTATTTCTTCAAAGTGTTTTCTTAAAGTATGTGTCACCATTTGAAATATTTTGGCCATTACCTCCCTCAAGACATTTTGAGGGCAAGTTTCATTTACAGTTCTGCAGTACTTGTTCCTATGAAATGACCATTAGCACGGGCTTTAAAGCTGCTTTTGCAGGTAACTGCCAGAGGGCAGCAGCCTTTCTATGTTCCCCACCCTGGTAACTAGGGAAAAGCCCTTGCGGCCTGTGGTGTTTCTCGGTTAAAAATTAGAGTGGAGTGTGCCTGGAGAAACCCACACAAGCTGATGTCTCCTTACTTTTGTTGGATTTTTAAATGTAATTTTTATTTTTTATTGGAGTAATTTTCCACTGTGTACGTGGACCACTTCTACTTTGTGCATTCCTCGGTTGATGGACATTTTCATTTCTTCCAAGTCTTGGCTATGGTAAATATTGTTGGAGTGCAGGATTGCCAGCCTGTGACTTTTTGATTCTCATTTTCTCAGGTGATAGGCCCAGCAGTGGGTGTGATTCATTGACTGGTAGCACCGTGTTTCCCCTTTCAAAGCACCTCCTTTGTGTTTTCATTAGTGGCTCTTACCACGTCCCCCTTAGAATCGAGGGTACGCATTTCTCCACAATCGCTTCAGCATTTATTGTTTGCAGCATTTATGCTAATGGCCCTACTGGCTGCTGTGAGCTGATAGGTTTTTGTAATTTGGGTTTGCATGTATTTGAAAATTCGTAAAACTCATTATTTTTCTCCGCCGTTTTCTTTTCTGTTACAAAAAGGAAACAAATGGGAGTACATTATAACTCTGGAAACTGTCTTCTTAGAAGGTTGCCCTCTTTTGAATTTTTTGGTCGATTTTCCACCCCAGAGTTTTTTTAGAGAGCAGGTGTCATTTCCCGAACTGCAAGTTTGGTGAATATTTATTGACCTTTAGAAATGGGTTTAAAGCTGCTGTTGTGGGAAGTGGCCTCAAGCAGGCAGCATTTCTCCATTCCCAAATCTGGTTTCTAGGGCAGCAGAGCCTTTCTGGAAGTCGTGTTCCTAGGTTGTAAATTACATTGGAATGTGCATGGAGAAACCCCCATAAGTTTATGTCTCATTATTTCTTCTTGGTTTTAAAAATTTATTAATTGTGGTAAAGCTTAGAATATTGTTTGTCCTAGGTGTACACAATCTGGTTCATTTGTAGATTATATATGTCTATTCAAGTACAGATCCTCTTCCCATGTAAAATGTTACAGAATGTTCCGCAGACCTCCCTTGCTATATGGTCGGTCGTTTTGAGATATGTATATAATATGTGTTTGTATACATATAGTAACACTAATCTTAATTTATCCATTCCCCCCACCTTTCCTTTTAGATGAGCATAGTTTGTTTTCTAAGTCTGTGAGTGTCTTTCTCTGTGGAAATATGTTCATTTGTGTCAGTTATTAGATAACGCCTATAAGTGATATCATAGAATATAGGTCTTTTGCTTTCCGACTTACCTCATGTTTCATGATTATCTCCAGAGTCATTTGTGGTGCCTCAGAGAGCAATGGTTCATTGTTTTCCATGGCTAATATTCCATTGTGTACATGGACCACTTCTTCTTTATCCATTCACCTCTTGTTGGATATTTTGATTGCTTCACGGTCTTGGCTATTGTGAATAAGGCTGCACTGCAGCTTTTGCGGCCTGTGTCTTCTCGATTCTTGCCTTCTCAGGTGAGAGGTCCAATGGTGTGCCTGCTGGATTGAATGGTACCTCCATTTTTACTTTTAAACACAGCTCCTTTCTATTCTCATTATTGGCTGTTACCCTTTTACGTCTCAACAGCAGGTAGAGGGTTCACAGTTCTCTAAAACCCCTTCAGCATTTATTGTTCGTAGACTTTTTGCTGATGGTCAGTCGATTGGTGTAAGTTGAAAACTTTTTGTAGATTAGATTGCATGGGTCTAACACTCCCTGAGGTTGAGCTTTTATCCATTTTCCTTTTTTTTAAAAGAGCGTCAGTAAAACGTAACTCTTCATATTCTCTTCTTGAAACATTTGCCTGTTTTGAAATTTTTTGTCCATTCCCTACTTCAGCACAATTTTTTAGGGCAGGTGTCCTTACAGCCCTGAGTCCTTGTGAATGTTAAGTGACCATTAGCTGTGACTTTAAAGCTGCTCTTGCAGGAAACGGCCACAAGGTGGCAGCATTTCTCCTTTACCAAATTTGGTTACTAGGGAAACAGAGCCTTAATGGAAGTGGTGTTCTAGGTTGTAAATTAAAATGGAATGTGCCAGGAAAAAGCCCTTTAAGTTTATGTCTCATTACTTCTTGTTCATATTTGTAATTTACTTTTTATTTTTTATCCCAGCAAATTTGATTACAATGGTTTGTTTCTTCTTGGTGTGCAAGATGTGGTTCTTTCACACATATATGTGTATCTATTCTTCCTCGCATCCTTTTCCCATTTAGGTTATGACAGAATGTTGAGTATTCTTCTCCTGGTCTTCCGTACGCCTTTGGTGATTATATATTTCACATGGTATGTATATCTCTGTTAACCCCAATATGGTAATGTATCCAATCCTCATCCCTTTCTATTTGGTGAACCATAAGTTTTCAAATGAATCTGCGATTGCCTCTCTCTGTTGAAATATCTTCATTGGTATCAATTTTTAAGTAACTCCTAAAAGTGGTATGATAGGATATGTGTCTTTTGCTTTCTCACTTACTACAGGTGGCATGATTACGTCTAGACTCATCTTCTATGGTGCTGCAAATGGCATTGTTTCATTTTTTTCAGTAGCGAATATTCCATCTGTACATGGAGGAGTTCTTCTTTGTCCATCCTTCTGTTGGTGGCCTTTTTGGTTACTTCCATATCTTGGCTATTGTAATACTGTGCAATGCAGATTTCCTGCCTCTGTCTTTCCAATTCTCTCCTCTTAGATTATAGGTCGAGGAGTGGGCCTGCTGGATCATATGGTAGCTCAATGTTTACCTTTTTAAGGCACCTCCATTCTGTTCTAGTTCGTGGCCCTTTCCAAGTTACGTCCCCCTTGAAGTTGAGGGTATGCATTTCTCTACAACACCTTCAGCATTTATTGTTTGTAGTTTTCTTGCTGGTGGTTATTCTGACAAGTGTGATCTGATACCTCTTTGTGGTTGAATTCGCACGTGCCTCATAATCCATTGAAAATGAGCTTGAAGGCATGTCCTTTTTTATTTTTCAAGCTGTGATTACCCCTTAGTTCTTCAAAGTGTTCTCTTAAAGTATGTGTCACATTTTGAAATGTATTGGCCATTACCTCCCTCAAGACATTTTGAGGGCAGGTTTCATTTGCAGTTCTGCAGTACTTGTTCCTATGAAATGACCATTAGCACAGGCTTAAAGCTGTTTTTGCAGGTAACTGCCAGAGGGCAGCAGCCTTTCTATGTTCCCCACCCTGGTAACTCGGGAAAAGCCCTTGCACCCTGTGGTGTTTCTCGGTTATAAATTAGCGTGGAGTGTGCCTGGACAAACCCACACAAGCTGATGTCTCCTTACTTTCGTTGGATTTTTAAATGTAAGTTTTATTTTTTATTGGAGTAATTTTCCACTGTGTACGTGGACCACTTCTACTTTGTGCATTACTCGGTTGATGGACATTTTCATTGCTTCCAAGTGTTGGCTATGGTAAATATTGTTTTAGTGCAGGATTGCCAGCCTGTGACTTTTTGATTCTCATTTTCTCAGGTGATAGGCCAAGCAGTGGTTGTGATTGACTGACTGGTAGCACCGTGTTTCCCTTTTCAAAGCACCTTCTTTGTGTTTTCATTAGTGGCACTTACCACGTCCCCTTTAGAATCGAGGGTACACATTTCTCCACAATCGTTTCAGCATTTATTGTTTGCAGCATTTATGCTAATGGCCCTTCTGGCTGCTGTGAGCTGATAGGTTTTTGTAATTTGGGTTTGCATGTCTCTGAAAATTCCTAAAACTCATCATTTTTCTCCGCCGTTTTCTTTTCTGTTAAAAAAAGGAAACAGTTGGGAGTACAATATAACTCTTGATATGGTCTTCTTGGAAGGTTGCCCTCTTTTGAATTTTTTGGTCAATTTTCCACCCCAGAATTTTTTCAGAGAGCAGGTGTCATTTACCGAACTGCAAGTTTGGTGAATATTTAGTGACCTTTAGCAATGGGTTTAAAGCTGATTTGTGGGAAGTGGCCTCAAGCAGGCAGCATTTCTCCATTCCCAAATCTGGGTACTAGGGCAGCAGAGCCTTTCTGGAAGTCGTGTTCCTAGGTTGTAAATTACGTTGGAATGTGCATGGAGAAACGCCCCTAAGTTTATGTCTCATTATTTCTTCTTGGTATAATTTTTTTTTTTTAAATTTGAGTAAAGCTTAGAATATTGTTTGTCCTAGGTGTACACAATCTGGTTCATTTGTAGATTATATGTGTCTATTCAAGTACAGATCCTCTTCCCATGTAAAATGTTACACAGGGTTCTGCAGACCTCCCTTGCTATATGGTCGGTAGTTTTGAGATATGTATATAATATGTGTTTGTATACATATAGTAACACTAATCTTAATTTATCCATTCCCCCCACCTTTCCTTTTAGATGAGCATAGTTTGTTTTCTAAGTCTGTGAGTGTGTATCTCTGTGGAAATATGTTCATTTGTGTCAGTTATTAGATAACGCCTACAAGTGATATCATAGAATATAGGTCTTTTGCTTTCCGACTTACCTCATGATTCATGATTATCTAAAGACTCATTTGTGGTGCCTCAGAGAGCAATGGTTCATTGTTTTCCATGGCCAATATTCCATTGTGTACCTGGACCACTTCTTCTTTATCCATTCACCTCTTGTTGGATATTTTGATTGCTTCACGGTCTTGGCTATTGTGAATAAGGCTGCACTGCAGCTTTTGCGGCCTGTGTCTTCTCGATTCTTGTCTTCTCAGGTGAGAGGTCCAATGGTGTGCCTGCTGGATTGAATGGTACCTCCATTTTTACTTTTAAACACAGCTCCTTTCTGTTCTCATTATTGGCTGTTATCCTTTTACGTCTCACCAGCAGGTTGAGGGTACACAGTTCTGTAAAACCCCTTCAGCATTTATTTTTTGTAGACTTTTTGCTGATGGTCAGTCGACTGGTGTAAGTTGAAACTTTTTGTAGATTAGATTGCATGTGTCTAACACTCCCTGAGGTTGAGCTTTTATCCATGTTCCTTTTTTTAAAAAAAACAGTGTGAGTAAAACTTAACTCTTCATAATCTCTTCTTGAAACATTTGCCTGTTTTGAATTTTATTGTCCACTCCCTACTTCAGCACAATATTTTAGGGCAGGTGTCCTTTACAGCCCTGAGTCTTTGTGAATGTTAAGTGACCATTAGCTGTGAGTTTAAAGCTGCTCTTGCAGGTAACGGCCACAAGGTGGCATCATTTCTCCTTTACCAAATTTGGTTACGAGGGAAACAGAGCCTTAATGGAAGTGGTGTTCTAGGTTGTATATTAGAATGGAATATGCCAGGAAAAAGCCCTTTAAGTTTATGTCTCATTACTTCTTGTTCATATTTGTAATTTACGTTTTATTTTTTATCCCAGCAAATTTGATTACGATGGTTTGTTTGCTCTAGGTGTGCAAGATGTGGCTCTTTCACACATATACAGGTATCTATTCTTCCTCGCATCCTTTTCTCATGTAGGTTATGACGGAATGTTGAGTAGTCTTCTCCTGGTCTTCCGTACGTCTTTGGTGGTTATATATTTCACATGGTTTGTATATCTCTGTTAACCCCAATATGGTAATGTATCCAATCCTCATCCCTTTCTATTTGGTGAACCATAAGTTTTTAAATGAATCTGCGATTGCCTCTCTTTGTGGAAATATCTTCATTGGTATCGATTTTTAAGTAACTCCTAAAAGTGATATGATAGGATATGTGTCTTTTGCTTTCTCACTTACTACAGGTGGCGTGATTACGTCTAGACTCATCTATGGTGCTGCAAATGGCATTGTTTCATTTTTTCACTAGCTCATATTCCATCTGTACAGGTAGCAGTTCTTCTTTGTCCGCCCATCTGTCGGTGGACTTTTTGGTTACTTCCGTATCTTGGCTATTGTAATACTATGCAATGCAGATTTGCATACCTGTGTCCTTCCAATTCTGTCTTCTTAGTTTATAGGTCCAGGAATAGGTCTGCTGGATCCTATGGTAGCTCAATATTTACCTTTTAAAGGCACCTCTATTCTGTTCTCTTTAGTGGCTCTTTCCAGGTTACGTCCCACATAAAGTTGAGGGTATGCATTTCTTCCCAGCACCTTCAGCATTTATTCTTTGTAGTTTTTGCTGATGGTTCTTCTGAGTGGTGTGAGCTGATACCTCTTTGTGGTTGAATTTGCATGTGTCTCATAATGCGTTGAAATTGAGCTTTTAGACATGTCCTTTTTATTTTTCCAGCTATGATTAGAGCTTATTTCTTCAAAGTGTTTTCTTAAAGTATGTGTCACCATTTGAAATATTTTGGCCATTACCTCCCTCAAGACATTTTGAGGGCAAGTTTCATTTACAGTTCTGCAGTACTTGTTCCTATGAAATGACCATTAGCACGGGCTTTAAAGCTGCTTTTGCAGGTAACTGCCAGAGGGCAGCAGCCTTTCTATGTTCCCCACCCTGGTAACTAGGGAAAAGCCCTTGCGGCCTGTGGTGTTTCTCGGTTAAAAATTAGAGTGGAGTGTGCCTGGAGAAACCCACACAAGCTGATGTCTCCTTACTTTTGTTGGATTTTTAAATGTAATTTTTATTTTTTATTGGAGTAATTTTCCACTGTGTACGTGGACCACTTCTACTTTGTGCATTCCTCGGTTGATGGACATTTTCATTTCTTCCAAGTCTTGGCTATGGTAAATATTGTTGGAGTGCAGGATTGCCAGCCTGTGACTTTTTGATTCTCATTTTCTCAGGTGATAGGCCCAGCAGTGGGTGTGATTCATTGACTGGTAGCACCGTGTTTCCCCTTTCAAAGCACCTCCTTTGTGTTTTCATTAGTGGCTCTTACCACGTCCCCCTTAGAATCGAGGGTACGCATTTCTCCACAATCGCTTCAGCATTTATTGTTTGCAGCATTTATGCTAATGGCCCTACTGGCTGCTGTGAGCTGATAGGTTTTTGTAATTTGGGTTTGCATGTATTTGAAAATTCGTAAAACTCATTATTTTTCTCCGCCGTTTTCTTTTCTGTTACAAAAAGGAAACAAATGGGAGTACATTATAACTCTGGAAACTGTCTTCTTAGAAGGTTGCCCTCTTTTGAATTTTTTGGTCGATTTTCCACCCCAGAGTTTTTTTAGAGAGCAGGTGTCATTTCCCGAACTGCAAGTTTGGTGAATATTTATTGACCTTTAGAAATGGGTTTAAAGCTGCTGTTGTGGGAAGTGGCCTCAAGCAGGCAGCATTTCTCCATTCCCAAATCTGGTTTCTAGGGCAGCAGAGCCTTTCTGGAAGTCGTGTTCCTAGGTTGTAAATTACATTGGAATGTGCATGGAGAAACCCCCATAAGTTTATGTCTCATTATTTCTTCTTGGTTTTAAAAATTTATTAATTGTGGTAAAGCTTAGAATATTGTTTGTCCTAGGTGTACACAATCTGGTTCATTTGTAGATTATATATGTCTATTCAAGTACAGATCCTCTTCCCATGTAAAATGTTACAGAATGTTCCGCAGACCTCCCTTGCTATATGGTCGGTCGTTTTGAGATATGTATATAATATGTGTTTGTATACATATAGTAACACTAATCTTAATTTATCCATTCCCCCCACCTTTCCTTTTAGATGAGCATAGTTTGTTTTCTAAGTCTGTGAGTGTCTTTCTCTGTGGAAATATGTTCATTTGTGTCAGTTATTAGATAACGCCTATAAGTGATATCATAGAATATAGGTCTTTTGCTTTCCGACTTACCTCATGTTTCATGATTATCTCCAGAGTCATTTGTGGTGCCTCAGAGAGCAATGGTTCATTGTTTTCCATGGCTAATATTCCATTGTGTACATGGACCACTTCTTCTTTATCCATTCACCTCTTGTTGGATATTTTGATTGCTTCACGGTCTTGGCTATTGTGAATAAGGCTGCACTGCAGCTTTTGCGGCCTGTGTCTTCTCGATTCTTGCCTTCTCAGGTGAGAGGTCCAATGGTGTGCCTGCTGGATTGAATGGTACCTCCATTTTTACTTTTAAACACAGCTCCTTTCTATTCTCATTATTGGCTGTTACCCTTTTACGTCTCAACAGCAGGTAGAGGGTTCACAGTTCTCTAAAACCCCTTCAGCATTTATTGTTCGTAGACTTTTTGCTGATGGTCAGTCGATTGGTGTAAGTTGAAAACTTTTTGTAGATTAGATTGCATGGGTCTAACACTCCCTGAGGTTGAGCTTTTATCCATTTTCCTTTTTTTTTAAAAGAGCGTCAGTAAAACGTAACTCTTCATATTCTCTTCTTGAAACATTTGCCTGTTTTGAAATTTTTTGTCCATTCCCTACTTCAGCACAATTTTTTAGGGCAGGTGTCCTTACAGCCCTGAGTCCTTGTGAATGTTAAGTGACCATTAGCTGTGACTTTAAAGCTGCTCTTGCAGGAAACGGCCACAAGGTGGCAGCATTTCTCCTTTACCAAATTTGGTTACTAGGGAAACAGAGCCTTAATGGAAGTGGTGTTCTAGGTTGTAAATTAAAATGGAATGTGCCAGGAAAAAGCCCTTTAAGTTTATGTCTCATTACTTCTTGTTCATATTTGTAATTTACTTTTTATTTTTTATCCCAGCAAATTTGATTACAATGGTTTGTTTCTTCTTGGTGTGCAAGATGTGGTTCTTTCACACATATATGTGTATCTATTCTTCCTCGCATCCTTTTCCCATTTAGGTTATGACAGAATGTTGAGTATTCTTCTCCTGGTCTTCCGTACGCCTTTGGTGATTATATATTTCACATGGTATGTATATCTCTGTTAACCCCAATATGGTAATGTATCCAATCCTCATCCCTTTCTATTTGGTGAACCATAAGTTTTCAAATGAATCTGCGATTGCCTCTCTCTGTTGAAATATCTTCATTGGTATCAATTTTTAAGTAACTCCTAAAAGTGGTATGATAGGATATGTGTCTTTTGCTTTCTCACTTACTACAGGTGGCATGATTACGTCTAGACTCATCTTCTATGGTGCTGCAAATGGCATTGTTTCATTTTTTTCAGTAGCGAATATTCCATCTGTACATGGAGGAGTTCTTCTTTGTCCATCCTTCTGTTGGTGGCCTTTTTGGTTACTTCCATATCTTGGCTATTGTAATACTGTGCAATGCAGATTTCCTGCCTCTGTCTTTCCAATTCTCTCCTCTTAGATTATAGGTCGAGGAGTGGGCCTGCTGGATCATATGGTAGCTCAATGTTTACCTTTTTAAGGCACCTCCATTCTGTTCTAGTTCGTGGCCCTTTCCAAGTTACGTCCCCCTTGAAGTTGAGGGTATGCATTTCTCTACAACACCTTCAGCATTTATTGTTTGTAGTTTTCTTGCTGGTGGTTATTCTGACAAGTGTGATCTGATACCTCTTTGTGGTTGAATTCGCACGTGCCTCATAATCCATTGAAAATGAGCTTGAAGGCATGTCCTTTTTTATTTTTCAAGCTGTGATTACCCCTTAGTTCTTCAAAGTGTTCTCTTAAAGTATGTGTCACATTTTGAAATGTATTGGCCATTACCTCCCTCAAGACATTTTGAGGGCAGGTTTCATTTGCAGTTCTGCAGTACTTGTTCCTATGAAATGACCATTAGCACAGGCTTAAAGCTGTTTTTGCAGGTAACTGCCAGAGGGCAGCAGCCTTTCTATGTTCCCCACCCTGGTAACTCGGGAAAAGCCCTTGCACCCTGTGGTGTTTCTCGGTTATAAATTAGCGTGGAGTGTGCCTGGACAAACCCACACAAGCTGATGTCTCCTTACTTTCGTTGGATTTTTAAATGTAAGTTTTATTTTTTATTGGAGTAATTTTCCACTGTGTACGTGGACCACTTCTACTTTGTGCATTACTCGGTTGATGGACATTTTCATTGCTTCCAAGTGTTGGCTATGGTAAATATTGTTTTAGTGCAGGATTGCCAGCCTGTGACTTTTTGATTCTCATTTTCTCAGGTGATAGGCCAAGCAGTGGTTGTGATTGACTGACTGGTAGCACCGTGTTTCCCTTTTCAAAGCACCTTCTTTGTGTTTTCATTAGTGGCACTTACCACGTCCCCTTTAGAATCGAGGGTACACATTTCTCCACAATCGTTTCAGCATTTATTGTTTGCAGCATTTATGCTAATGGCCCTTCTGGCTGCTGTGAGCTGATAGGTTTTTGTAATTTGGGTTTGCATGTCTCTGAAAATTCCTAAAACTCATCATTTTTCTCCGCCGTTTTCTTTTCTGTTAAAAAAAGGAAACAGTTGGGAGTACAATATAACTCTTGATATGGTCTTCTTGGAAGGTTGCCCTCTTTTGAATTTTTTGGTCAATTTTCCACCCCAGAATTTTTTCAGAGAGCAGGTGTCATTTACCGAACTGCAAGTTTGGTGAATATTTAGTGACCTTTAGCAATGGGTTTAAAGCTGATTTGTGGGAAGTGGCCTCAAGCAGGCAGCATTTCTCCATTCCCAAATCTGGGTACTAGGGCAGCAGAGCCTTTCTGGAAGTCGTGTTCCTAGGTTGTAAATTACGTTGGAATGTGCATGGAGAAACGCCCCTAAGTTTATGTCTCATTATTTCTTCTTGGTATAATTTTTTTTTTTTAAATTTGAGTAAAGCTTAGAATATTGTTTGTCCTAGGTGTACACAATCTGGTTCATTTGTAGATTATATGTGTCTATTCAAGTACAGATCCTCTTCCCATGTAAAATGTTACACAGGGTTCTGCAGACCTCCCTTGCTATATGGTCGGTAGTTTTGAGATATGTATATAATATGTGTTTGTATACATATAGTAACACTAATCTTAATTTATCCATTCCCCCCACCTTTCCTTTTAGATGAGCATAGTTTGTTTTCTAAGTCTGTGAGTGTGTATCTCTGTGGAAATATGTTCATTTGTGTCAGTTATTAGATAACGCCTACAAGTGATATCATAGAATATAGGTCTTTTGCTTTCCGACTTACCTCATGATTCATGATTATCTAAAGACTCATTTGTGGTGCCTCAGAGAGCAATGGTTCATTGTTTTCCATGGCCAATATTCCATTGTGTACCTGGACCACTTCTTCTTTATCCATTCACCTCTTGTTGGATATTTTGATTGCTTCACGGTCTTGGCTATTGTGAATAAGGCTGCACTGCAGCTTTTGCGGCCTGTGTCTTCTCGATTCTTGTCTTCTCAGGTGAGAGGTCCAATGGTGTGCCTGCTGGATTGAATGGTACCTCCATTTTTACTTTTAAACACAGCTCCTTTCTGTTCTCATTATTGGCTGTTATCCTTTTACGTCTCACCAGCAGGTTGAGGGTACACAGTTCTGTAAAACCCCTTCAGCATTTATTTTTTGTAGACTTTTTGCTGATGGTCAGTCGACTGGTGTAAGTTGAAACTTTTTGTAGATTAGATTGCATGCGTCTAACACTCCCTGAGGTTGAGCTTTTATCCATGTTCCTTTTTTTTAAAAAAACAGTGTGAGTAAAACTTAACTCTTCATAATCTCTTCTTGAAACATTTGCCTGTTTTGAATTTTATTGTCCACTCCCTACTTCAGCACAATATTTTAGGGCAGGTGTCCTTTACAGCCCTGAGTCTTTGTGAATGTTAAGTGACCATTAGCTGTGAGTTTAAAGCTGCTCTTGCAGGTAACGGCCACAAGGTGGCATCATTTCTCCTTTACCAAATTTGGTTACGAGGGAAACAGAGCCTTAATGGAAGTGGTGTTCTAGGTTGTATATTAGAATGGAATATGCCAGGAAAAAGCCCTTTAAGTTTATGTCTCATTACTTCTTGTTCATATTTGTAATTTACGTTTTATTTTTTATCCCAGCAAATTTGATTACGATGGTTTGTTTGCTCTAGGTGTGCAAGATGTGGCTCTTTCACACATATACAGGTATCTATTCTTCCTCGCATCCTTTTCTCATGTAGGTTATGACGGAATGTTGAGTAGTCTTCTCCTGGTCTTCCGTACGTCTTTGGTGGTTATATATTTCACATGGTTTGTATATCTCTGTTAACCCCAATATGGTAATGTATCCAATCCTCATCCCTTTCTATTTGGTGAACCATAAGTTTTTAAATGAATCTGCGATTGCCTCTCTTTGTGGAAATATCTTCATTGGAATCGATTTTTAAGTAACTCCTAAAAGTGATATGATAGGATATGTGTCTTTTGCTTTCTCACTTACTACAGGTGGCGTGATTACGTCTAGACTCATCTATGGTGCTGCAAATGGCATTGTTTCATTTTTTCACTAGCTCATATTCCATCTGTACAGGTAGCAGTTCTTCTTTGTCCGCCCATCTGTCGGTGGACTTTTTGGTTACTTCCGTATCTTGGCTATTGTAATACTATGCAATGCAGATTTGCATACCTGTGTCCTTCCAATTCTGTCTTCTTAGTTTATAGGTCCAGGAATAGGTCTGCTGGATCCTATGGTAGCTCAATATTTACCTTTTAAAGGCACCTCTATTCTGTTCTCTTTAGTGGCTCTTTCCAGGTTACGTCCCACATAAAGTTGAGGGTATGCATTTCTTCCCAGCACCTTCAGCATTTATTCTTTGTAGTTTTTGCTGATGGTTCTTCTGAGTGGTGTGAGCTGATACCTCTTTGTGGTTGAATTTGCATGTGTCTCATAATGCGTTGAAATTGAGCTTTTAGACATGTCCTTTTTATTTTTCCAGCTATGATTAGAGCTTATTTCTTCAAAGTGTTTTCTTAAAGTATGTGTCACCATTTGAAATATTTTGGCCATTACCTCCCTCAAGACATTTTGAGGGCAAGTTTCATTTACAGTTCTGCAGTACTTGTTCCTATGAAATGACCATTAGCACGGGCTTTAAAGCTGCTTTTGCAGGTAACTGCCAGAGGGCAGCAGCCTTTCTATGTTCCCCACCCTGGTAACTAGGGAAAAGCCCTTGCGGCCTGTGGTGTTTCTCGGTTAAAAATTAGAGTGGAGTGTGCCTGGAGAAACCCACACAAGCTGATGTCTCCTTACTTTTGTTGGATTTTTAAATGTAATTTTTATTTTTTATTGGAGTAATTTTCCACTGTGTACGTGGACCACTTCTACTTTGTGCATTCCTCGGTTGATGGACATTTTCATTTCTTCCAAGTCTTGGCTATGGTAAATATTGTTGGAGTGCAGGATTGCCAGCCTGTGACTTTTTGATTCTCATTTTCTCAGGTGATAGGCCCAGCAGTGGGTGTGATTCATTGACTGGTAGCACCGTGTTTCCCCTTTCAAAGCACCTCCTTTGTGTTTTCATTAGTGGCTCTTACCACGTCCCCCTTAGAATCGAGGGTACGCATTTCTCCACAATCGCTTCAGCATTTATTGTTTGCAGCATTTATGCTAATGGCCCTACTGGCTGCTGTGAGCTGATAGGTTTTTGTAATTTGGGTTTGCATGTATTTGAAAATTCGTAAAACTCATTATTTTTCTCCGCCGTTTTCTTTTCTGTTACAAAAAGGAAACAAATGGGAGTACATTATAACTCTGGAAACTGTCTTCTTAGAAGGTTGCCCTCTTTTGAATTTTTTGGTCGATTTTCCACCCCAGAGTTTTTTTAGAGAGCAGGTGTCATTTCCCGAACTGCAAGTTTGGTGAATATTTATTGACCTTTAGAAATGGGTTTAAAGCTGCTGTTGTGGGAAGTGGCCTCAAGCAGGCAGCATTTCTCCATTCCCAAATCTGGTTTCTAGGGCAGCAGAGCCTTTCTGGAAGTCGTGTTCCTAGGTTGTAAATTACATTGGAATGTGCATGGAGAAACCCCCATAAGTTTATGTCTCATTATTTCTTCTTGGTTTTAAAAATTTATTAATTGTGGTAAAGCTTAGAATATTGTTTGTCCTAGGTGTACACAATCTGGTTCATTTGTAGATTATATATGTCTATTCAAGTACAGATCCTCTTCCCATGTAAAATGTTACAGAATGTTCCGCAGACCTCCCTTGCTATATGGTCGGTCGTTTTGAGATATGTATATAATATGTGTTTGTATACATATAGTAACACTAATCTTAATTTATCCATTCCCCCCACCTTTCCTTTTAGATGAGCATAGTTTGTTTTCTAAGTCTGTGAGTGTCTTTCTCTGTGGAAATATGTTCATTTGTGTCAGTTATTAGATAACGCCTATAAGTGATATCATAGAATATAGGTCTTTTGCTTTCCGACTTACCTCATGTTTCATGATTATCTCCAGAGTCATTTGTGGTGCCTCAGAGAGCAATGGTTCATTGTTTTCCATGGCTAATATTCCATTGTGTACATGGACCACTTCTTCTTTATCCATTCACCTCTTGTTGGATATTTTGATTGCTTCACGGTCTTGGCTATTGTGAATAAGGCTGCACTGCAGCTTTTGCGGCCTGTGTCTTCTCGATTCTTGCCTTCTCAGGTGAGAGGTCCAATGGTGTGCCTGCTGGATTGAATGGTACCTCCATTTTTACTTTTAAACACAGCTCCTTTCTATTCTCATTATTGGCTGTTACCCTTTTACGTCTCAACAGCAGGTAGAGGGTTCACAGTTCTCTAAAACCCCTTCAGCATTTATTGTTCGTAGACTTTTTGCTGATGGTCAGTCGATTGGTGTAAGTTGAAAACTTTTTGTAGATTAGATTGCATGGGTCTAACACTCCCTGAGGTTGAGCTTTTATCCATTTTCCTTTTTTTTAAAAGAGCGTCAGTAAAACGTAACTCTTCATATTCTCTTCTTGAAACATTTGCCTGTTTTGAAATTTTTTGTCCATTCCCTACTTCAGCACAATTTTTTAGGGCAGGTGTCCTTACAGCCCTGAGTCCTTGTGAATGTTAAGTGACCATTAGCTGTGACTTTAAAGCTGCTCTTGCAGGAAACGGCCACAAGGTGGCAGCATTTCTCCTTTACCAAATTTGGTTACTAGGGAAACAGAGCCTTAATGGAAGTGGTGTTCTAGGTTGTAAATTAAAATGGAATGTGCCAGGAAAAAGCCCTTTAAGTTTATGTCTCATTACTTCTTGTTCATATTTGTAATTTACTTTTTATTTTTTATCCCAGCAAATTTGATTACAATGGTTTGTTTCTTCTTGGTGTGCAAGATGTGGTTCTTTCACACATATATGTGTATCTATTCTTCCTCGCATCCTTTTCCCATTTAGGTTATGACAGAATGTTGAGTATTCTTCTCCTGGTCTTCCGTACGCCTTTGGTGATTATATATTTCACATGGTATGTATATCTCTGTTAACCCCAATATGGTAATGTATCCAATCCTCATCCCTTTCTATTTGGTGAACCGTAAGTTTTCAAATGAATCTGCGATTGCCTCTCTCTGTTGAAATATCTTCATTGGTATCAATTTTTAAGTAACTCCTAAAAGTGGTATGATAGGATATGTGTCTTTTGCTTTCTCACTTACTACAGGTGGCATGATTACGTCTAGACTCATCTATGGTGCTGCAAATGGCATTGTTTCATTTTTTTCAGTAGCGAATATTCCATCTGTACATGGAGGAGTTCTTCTTTGTCCATCCTTCTGTTGGTGGCCTTTTTGGTTACTTCCATATCTTGGCTATTGTAATACTGTGCAATGCAGATTTCCTGCCTCTGTCTTTCCAATTCTCTCCTCTTAGATTATAGGTCGAGGAGTGGGCCTGCTGGATCATATGGTAGCTCAATGTTTACCTTTTTAAGGCACCTCCATTCTGTTCTAGTTCGTGGCCCTTTCCAAGTTACGTCCCCCTTGAAGTTGAGGGTATGCATTTCTCTACAACACCTTCAGCATTTATTGTTTGTAGTTTTCTTGCTGGTGGTTATTCTGACAAGTGTGATCTGATACCTCTTTGTGGTTGAATTCGCACGTGCCTCATAATCCATTGAAAATGAGCTTGAAGGCATGTCCTTTTTTATTTTTCAAGCTGTGATTACCCCTTAGTTCTTCAAAGTGTTCTCTTAAAGTATGTGTCACATTTTGAAATGTATTGGCCATTACCTCCCTCAAGACATTTTGAGGGCAGGTTTCATTTGCAGTTCTGCAGTACTTGTTCCTATGAAATGACCATTAGCACAGGCTTAAAGCTGTTTTTGCAGGTAACTGCCAGAGGGCAGCAGCCTTTCTATGTTCCCCACCCTGGTAACTCGGGAAAAGCCCTTGCACCCTGTGGTGTTTCTCGGTTATAAATTAGCGTGGAGTGTGCCTGGACAAACCCACACAAGCTGATGTCTCCTTACTTTCGTTGGATTTTTAAATGTAAGTTTTATTTTTTATTGGAGTAATTTTCCACTGTGTACGTGGACCACTTCTACTTTGTGCATTACTCGGTTGATGGACATTTTCATTGCTTCCAAGTGTTGGCTATGGTAAATATTGTTTTAGTGCAGGATTGCCAGCCTGTGACTTTTTGATTCTCATTTTCTCAGGTGATAGGCCAAGCAGTGGTTGTGATTGACTGACTGGTAGCACCGTGTTTCCCTTTTCAAAGCACCTTCTTTGTGTTTTCATTAGTGGCACTTACCACGTCCCCTTTAGAATCGAGGGTACACATTTCTCCACAATCGTTTCAGCATTTATTGTTTGCAGCATTTATGCTAATGGCCCTTCTGGCTGCTGTGAGCTGATAGGTTTTTGTAATTTGGGTTTGCATGTCTCTGAAAATTCCTAAAACTCATCATTTTTCTCCGCCGTTTTCTTTTCTGTTAAAAAAAGGAAACAGTTGGGAGTACAATATAACTCTTGATATGGTCTTCTTGGAAGGTTGCCCTCTTTTGAATTTTTTGGTCAATTTTCCACCCCAGAATTTTTTCAGAGAGCAGGTGTCATTTACCGAACTGCAAGTTTGGTGAATATTTAGTGACCTTTAGCAATGGGTTTAAAGCTGATTTGTGGGAAGTGGCCTCAAGCAGGCAGCATTTCTCCATTCCCAAATCTGGGTACTAGGGCAGCAGAGCCTTTCTGGAAGTCGTGTTCCTAGGTTGTAAATTACGTTGGAATGTGCATGGAGAAACGCCCCTAAGTTTATGTCTCATTATTTCTTCTTGGTATAATTTTTTTTTTTAAATTTGAGTAAAGCTTAGAATATTGTTTGTCCTAGGTGTACACAATCTGGTTCATTTGTAGATTATATATGTCTATTCAAGTACAGATCCTCTTCCCATGTAAAATGTTACACAGGGTTCTGCAGACCTCCCTTGCTATATGGTCGGTAGTTTTGAGATATGTATATAATATGTGTTTGTATACATATAGTAACACTAATCTTAATTTATCCATTCCCCCCACCTTTCCTTTTAGATGAGCATAGTTTGTTTTCTAAGTCTGTGAGTGTGTATCTCTGTGGAAATATGTTCATTTGTGTCAGTTATTAGATAACGCCTACAAGTGATATCATAGAATATAGGTCTTTTGCTTTCCGACTTACCTCATGATTCATGATTATCTAAAGACTCATTTGTGGTGCCTCAGAGAGCAATGGTTCATTGTTTTCCATGGCCAATATTCCATTGTGTACCTGGACCACTTCTTCTTTATCCATTCACCTCTTGTTGGATATTTTGATTGCTTCACGGTCTTGGCTATTGTGAATAAGGCTGCACTGCAGCTTTTGCGGCCTGTGTCTTCTCGATTCTTGTCTTCTCAGGTGAGAGGTCCAATGGTGTGCCTGCTGGATTGAATGGTACCTCCATTTTTACTTTTAAACACAGCTCCTTTCTGTTCTCATTATTGGCTGTTATCCTTTTACGTCTCACCAGCAGGTTGAGGGTACACAGTTCTGTAAAACCCCTTCAGCATTTATTTTTTGTAGACTTTTTGCTGATGGTCAGTCGACTGGTGTAAGTTGAAACTTTTTGTAGATTAGATTGCATGCGTCTAACACTCCCTGAGGTTGAGCTTTTATCCATGTTCCTTTTTTTTAAAAAAACAGTGTGAGTAAAACTTAACTCTTCATAATCTCTTCTTGAAACATTTGCCTGTTTTGAATTTTATTGTCCACTCCCTACTTCAGCACAATATTTTAGGGCAGGTGTCCTTTACAGCCCTGAGTCTTTGTGAATGTTAAGTGACCATTAGCTGTGAGTTTAAAGCTGCTCTTGCAGGTAACGGCCACAAGGTGGCATCATTTCTCCTTTACCAAATTTGGTTACGAGGGAAACAGAGCCTTAATGGAAGTGGTGTTCTAGGTTGTATATTAGAATGGAATATGCCAGGAAAAAGCCCTTTAAGTTTATGTCTCATTACTTCTTGTTCATATTTGTAATTTACGTTTTATTTTTTATCCCAGCAAATTTGATTACGATGGTTTGTTTGCTCTAGGTGTGCAAGATGTGGCTCTTTCACACATATACAGGTATCTATTCTTCCTCGCATCCTTTTCTCATGTAGGTTATGACGGAATGTTGAGTAGTCTTCTCCTGGTCTTCCGTACGTCTTTGGTGGTTATATATTTCACATGGTTTGTATATCTCTGTTAACCCCAATATGGTAATGTATCCAATCCTCATCCCTTTCTATTTGGTGAACCATAAGTTTTTAAATGAATCTGCGATTGCCTCTCTTTGTGGAAATATCTTCATTGGTATCAATTTTTAAGTAACTCCTAAAAGTGATATGATAGGATATGTGTCTTTTGCTTTCTCACTTACTACAGGTGGCGTGATTACGTCTAGACTCATCTATGGTGCTGCAAATGGCATTGTTTCATTTTTTCACTAGCTCATATTCCATCTGTACAGGTAGCAGTTCTTCTTTGTCCGCCCATCTGTCGGTGGACTTTTTGGTTACTTCCGTATCTTGGCTATTGTAATACTATGCAATGCAGATTTGCATACCTGTGTCCTTCCAATTCTGTCTTCTTAGTTTATAGGTCCAGGAATAGGTCTGCTGGATCCTATGGTAGCTCAATATTTACCTTTTAAAGGCACCTCTATTCTGTTCTCTTTAGTGGCTCTTTCCAGGTTACGTCCCACATAAAGTTGAGGGTATGCATTTCTTCCCAGCACCTTCAGCATTTATTCTTTGTAGTTTTTGCTGATGGTTCTTCTGAGTGGTGTGAGCTGATACCTCTTTGTGGTTGAATTTGCATGTGTCTCATAATGCGTTGAAATTGAGCTTTTAGACATGTCCTTTTTATTTTTCCAGCTATGATTAGAGCTTATTTCTTCAAAGTGTTTTCTTAAAGTATGTGTCACCATTTGAAATATTTTGGCCATTACCTCCCTCAAGACATTTTGAGGGCAAGTTTCATTTACAGTTCTGCAGTACTTGTTCCTATGAAATGACCATTAGCACGGGCTTTAAAGCTGCTTTTGCAGGTAACTGCCAGAGGGCAGCAGCCTTTCTATGTTCCCCACCCTGGTAACTAGGGAAAAGCCCTTGCGGCCTGTGGTGTTTCTCGGTTAAAAATTAGAGTGGAGTGTGCCTGGAGAAACCCACACAAGCTGATGTCTCCTTACTTTTGTTGGATTTTTAAATGTAATTTTTATTTTTTATTGGAGTAATTTTCCACTGTGTACGTGGACCACTTCTACTTTGTGCATTCCTCGGTTGATGGACATTTTCATTTCTTCCAAGTCTTGGCTATGGTAAATATTGTTGGAGTGCAGGATTGCCAGCCTGTGACTTTTTGATTCTCATTTTCTCAGGTGATAGGCCCAGCAGTGGGTGTGATTCATTGACTGGTAGCACCGTGTTTCCCCTTTCAAAGCACCTCCTTTGTGTTTTCATTAGTGGCTCTTACCACGTCCCCCTTAGAATCGAGGGTACGCATTTCTCCACAATCGCTTCAGCATTTATTGTTTGCAGCATTTATGCTAATGGCCCTACTGGCTGCTGTGAGCTGATAGGTTTTTGTAATTTGGGTTTGCATGTATTTGAAAATTCGTAAAACTCATTATTTTTCTCCGCCGTTTTCTTTTCTGTTACAAAAAGGAAACAAATGGGAGTACATTATAACTCTGGAAACTGTCTTCTTAGAAGGTTGCCCTCTTTTGAATTTTTTGGTCGATTTTCCACCCCAGAGTTTTTTTAGAGAGCAGGTGTCATTTCCCGAACTGCAAGTTTGGTGAATATTTATTGACCTTTAGAAATGGGTTTAAAGCTGCTGTTGTGGGAAGTGGCCTCAAGCAGGCAGCATTTCTCCATTCCCAAATCTGGTTTCTAGGGCAGCAGAGCCTTTCTGGAAGTCGTGTTCCTAGGTTGTAAATTACATTGGAATGTGCATGGAGAAACCCCCATAAGTTTATGTCTCATTATTTCTTCTTGGTTTTAAAAATTTATTAATTGTGGTAAAGCTTAGAATATTGTTTGTCCTAGGTGTACACAATCTGGTTCATTTGTAGATTATATATGTCTATTCAAGTACAGATCCTCTTCCCATGTAAAATGTTACAGAATGTTCCGCAGACCTCCCTTGCTATATGGTCGGTCGTTTTGAGATATGTATATAATATGTGTTTGTATACATATAGTAACACTAATCTTAATTTATCCATTCCCCCCACCTTTCCTTTTAGATGAGCATAGTTTGTTTTCTAAGTCTGTGAGTGTCTTTCTCTGTGGAAATATGTTCATTTGTGTCAGTTATTAGATAACGCCTATAAGTGATATCATAGAATATAGGTCTTTTGCTTTCCGACTTACCTCATGTTTCATGATTATCTCCAGAGTCATTTGTGGTGCCTCAGAGAGCAATGGTTCATTGTTTTCCATGGCTAATATTCCATTGTGTACATGGACCACTTCTTCTTTATCCATTCACCTCTTGTTGGATATTTTGATTGCTTCACGGTCTTGGCTATTGTGAATAAGGCTGCACTGCAGCTTTTGCGGCCTGTGTCTTCTCGATTCTTGCCTTCTCAGGTGAGAGGTCCAATGGTGTGCCTGCTGGATTGAATGGTACCTCCATTTTTACTTTTAAACACAGCTCCTTTCTATTCTCATTATTGGCTGTTACCCTTTTACGTCTCAACAGCAGGTAGAGGGTTCACAGTTCTCTAAAACCCCTTCAGCATTTATTGTTCGTAGACTTTTTGCTGATGGTCAGTCGATTGGTGTAAGTTGAAAACTTTTTGTAGATTAGATTGCATGGGTCTAACACTCCCTGAGGTTGAGCTTTTATCCATTTTCCTTTTTTTTAAAAGAGCGTCAGTAAAACGTAACTCTTCATATTCTCTTCTTGAAACATTTGCCTGTTTTGAAATTTTTTGTCCATTCCCTACTTCAGCACAATTTTTTAGGGCAGGTGTCCTTACAGCCCTGAGTCCTTGTGAATGTTAAGTGACCATTAGCTGTGACTTTAAAGCTGCTCTTGCAGGAAACGGCCACAAGGTGGCAGCATTTCTCCTTTACCAAATTTGGTTACTAGGGAAACAGAGCCTTAATGGAAGTGGTGTTCTAGGTTGTAAATTAAAATGGAATGTGCCAGGAAAAAGCCCTTTAAGTTTATGTCTCATTACTTCTTGTTCATATTTGTAATTTACTTTTTATTTTTTATCCCAGCAAATTTGATTACAATGGTTTGTTTCTTCTTGGTGTGCAAGATGTGGTTCTTTCACACATATATGTGTATCTATTCTTCCTCGCATCCTTTTCCCATTTAGGTTATGACAGAATGTTGAGTATTCTTCTCCTGGTCTTCCGTACGCCTTTGGTGATTATATATTTCACATGGTATGTATATCTCTGTTAACCCCAATATGGTAATGTATCCAATCCTCATCCCTTTCTATTTGGTGAACCGTAAGTTTTCAAATGAATCTGCGATTGCCTCTCTCTGTTGAAATATCTTCATTGGTATCAATTTTTAAGTAACTCCTAAAAGTGGTATGATAGGATATGTGTCTTTTGCTTTCTCACTTACTACAGGTGGCATGATTACGTCTAGACTCATCTATGGTGCTGCAAATGGCATTGTTTCATTTTTTTCAGTAGCGAATATTCCATCTGTACATGGAGGAGTTCTTCTTTGTCCATCCTTCTGTTGGTGGCCTTTTTGGTTACTTCCATATCTTGGCTATTGTAATACTGTGCAATGCAGATTTCCTGCCTCTGTCTTTCCAATTCTCTCCTCTTAGATTATAGGTCGAGGAGTGGGCCTGCTGGATCATATGGTAGCTCAATGTTTACCTTTTTAAGGCACCTCCATTCTGTTCTAGTTCGTGGCCCTTTCCAAGTTACGTCCCCCTTGAAGTTGAGGGTATGCATTTCTCTACAACACCTTCAGCATTTATTGTTTGTAGTTTTCTTGCTGGTGGTTATTCTGACAAGTGTGATCTGATACCTCTTTGTGGTTGAATTCGCACGTGCCTCATAATCCATTGAAAATGAGCTTGAAGGCATGTCCTTTTTTATTTTTCAAGCTGTGATTACCCCTTAGTTCTTCAAAGTGTTCTCTTAAAGTATGTGTCACATTTTGAAATGTATTGGCCATTACCTCCCTCAAGACATTTTGAGGGCAGGTTTCATTTGCAGTTCTGCAGTACTTGTTCCTATGAAATGACCATTAGCACAGGCTTAAAGCTGTTTTTGCAGGTAACTGCCAGAGGGCAGCAGCCTTTCTATGTTCCCCACCCTGGTAACTCGGGAAAAGCCCTTGCACCCTGTGGTGTTTCTCGGTTATAAATTAGCGTGGAGTGTGCCTGGACAAACCCACACAAGCTGATGTCTCCTTACTTTCGTTGGATTTTTAAATGTAAGTTTTATTTTTTATTGGAGTAATTTTCCACTGTGTACGTGGACCACTTCTACTTTGTGCATTACTCGGTTGATGGACATTTTCATTGCTTCCAAGTGTTGGCTATGGTAAATATTGTTTTAGTGCAGGATTGCCAGCCTGTGACTTTTTGATTCTCATTTTCTCAGGTGATAGGCCAAGCAGTGGTTGTGATTGACTGACTGGTAGCACCGTGTTTCCCTTTTCAAAGCACCTTCTTTGTGTTTTCATTAGTGGCACTTACCACGTCCCCTTTAGAATCGAGGGTACACATTTCTCCACAATCGTTTCAGCATTTATTGTTTGCAGCATTTATGCTAATGGCCCTTCTGGCTGCTGTGAGCTGATAGGTTTTTGTAATTTGGGTTTGCATGTCTCTGAAAATTCCTAAAACTCATCATTTTTCTCCGCCGTTTTCTTTTCTGTTAAAAAAAGGAAACAGTTGGGAGTACAATATAACTCTTGATATGGTCTTCTTGGAAGGTTGCCCTCTTTTGAATTTTTTGGTCAATTTTCCACCCCAGAATTTTTTCAGAGAGCAGGTGTCATTTACCGAACTGCAAGTTTGGTGAATATTTAGTGACCTTTAGCAATGGGTTTAAAGCTGATTTGTGGGAAGTGGCCTCAAGCAGGCAGCATTTCTCCATTCCCAAATCTGGGTACTAGGGCAGCAGAGCCTTTCTGGAAGTCGTGTTCCTAGGTTGTAAATTACGTTGGAATGTGCATGGAGAAACGCCCCTAAGTTTATGTCTCATTATTTCTTCTTGGTATAATTTTTTTTTTAAATTTGAGTAAAGCTTAGAATATTGTTTGTCCTAGGTGTACACAATCTGGTTCATTTGTAGATTATATATGTCTATTCAAGTACAGATCCTCTTCCCATGTAAAATGTTACACAGGGTTCTGCAGACCTCCCTTGCTATATGGTCGGTAGTTTTGAGATATGTATATAATATGTGTTTGTATACATATAGTAACACTAATCTTAATTTATCCATTCCCCCCACCTTTCCTTTTAGATGAGCATAGTTTGTTTTCTAAGTCTGTGAGTGTGTATCTCTGTGGAAATATGTTCATTTGTGTCAGTTATTAGATAACGCCTACAAGTGATATCATAGAATATAGGTCTTTTGCTTTCCGACTTACCTCATGATTCATGATTATCTAAAGACTCATTTGTGGTGCCTCAGAGAGCAATGGTTCATTGTTTTCCATGGCCAATATTCCATTGTGTACCTGGACCACTTCTTCTTTATCCATTCACCTCTTGTTGGATATTTTGATTGCTTCACGGTCTTGGCTATTGTGAATAAGGCTGCACTGCAGCTTTTGCGGCCTGTGTCTTCTCGATTCTTGTCTTCTCAGGTGAGAGGTCCAATGGTGTGCCTGCTGGATTGAATGGTACCTCCATTTTTACTTTTAAACACAGCTCCTTTCTGTTCTCATTATTGGCTGTTATCCTTTTACGTCTCACCAGCAGGTTGAGGGTACACAGTTCTGTAAAACCCCTTCAGCATTTATTTTTTGTAGACTTTTTGCTGATGGTCAGTCGACTGGTGTAAGTTGAAACTTTTTGTAGATTAGATTGCATGCGTCTAACACTCCCTGAGGTTGAGCTTTTATCCATGTTCCTTTTTTTTAAAAAAACAGTGTGAGTAAAACTTAACTCTTCATAATCTCTTCTTGAAACATTTGCCTGTTTTGAATTTTATTGTCCACTCCCTACTTCAGCACAATATTTTAGGGCAGGTGTCCTTTACAGCCCTGAGTCTTTGTGAATGTTAAGTGACCATTAGCTGTGAGTTTAAAGCTGCTCTTGCAGGTAACGGCCACAAGGTGGCATCATTTCTCCTTTACCAAATTTGGTTACGAGGGAAACAGAGCCTTAATGGAAGTGGTGTTCTAGGTTGTATATTAGAATGGAATATGCCAGGAAAAAGCCCTTTAAGTTTATGTCTCATTACTTCTTGTTCATATTTGTAATTTACGTTTTATTTTTTATCCCAGCAAATTTGATTACGATGGTTTGTTTGCTCTAGGTGTGCAAGATGTGGCTCTTTCACACATATACAGGTATCTATTCTTCCTCGCATCCTTTTCTCATGTAGGTTATGACGGAATGTTGAGTAGTCTTCTCCTGGTCTTCCGTACGTCTTTGGTGGTTATATATTTCACATGGTTTGTATATCTCTGTTAACCCCAATATGGTAATGTATCCAATCCTCATCCCTTTCTATTTGGTGAACCATAAGTTTTTAAATGAATCTGCGATTGCCTCTCTTTGTGGAAATATCTTCATTGGTATCAATTTTTAAGTAACTCCTAAAAGTGATATGATAGGATATGTGTCTTTTGCTTTCTCACTTACTACAGGTGGCGTGATTACGTCTAGACTCATCTATGGTGCTGCAAATGGCATTGTTTCATTTTTTCACTAGCTCATATTCCATCTGTACAGGTAGCAGTTCTTCTTTGTCCGCCCATCTGTCGGTGGACTTTTTGGTTACTTCCGTATCTTGGCTATTGTAATACTATGCAATGCAGATTTGCATACCTGTGTCCTTCCAATTCTGTCTTCTTAGTTTATAGGTCCAGGAATAGGTCTGCTGGATCCTATGGTAGCTCAATATTTACCTTTTAAAGGCACCTCTATTCTGTTCTCTTTAGTGGCTCTTTCCAGGTTACGTCCCACATAAAGTTGAGGGTATGCATTTCTTCCCAGCACCTTCAGCATTTATTCTTTGTAGTTTTTGCTGATGGTTCTTCTGAGTGGTGTGAGCTGATACCTCTTTGTGGTTGAATTTGCATGTGTCTCATAATGCGTTGAAATTGAGCTTTTAGACATGTCCTTTTTATTTTTCCAGCTATGATTAGAGCTTATTTCTTCAAAGTGTTTTCTTAAAGTATGTGTCACCATTTGAAATATTTTGGCCATTACCTCCCTCAAGACATTTTGAGGGCAAGTTTCATTTACAGTTCTGCAGTACTTGTTCCTATGAAATGACCATTAGCACGGGCTTTAAAGCTGCTTTTGCAGGTAACTGCCAGAGGGCAGCAGCCTTTCTATGTTCCCCACCCTGGTAACTAGGGAAAAGCCCTTGCGGCCTGTGGTGTTTCTCGGTTAAAAATTAGAGTGGAGTGTGCCTGGAGAAACCCACACAAGCTGATGTCTCCTTACTTTTGTTGGATTTTTAAATGTAATTTTTATTTTTTATTGGAGTAATTTTCCACTGTGTACGTGGACCACTTCTACTTTGTGCATTCCTCGGTTGATGGACATTTTCATTTCTTCCAAGTCTTGGCTATGGTAAATATTGTTGGAGTGCAGGATTGCCAGCCTGTGACTTTTTGATTCTCATTTTCTCAGGTGATAGGCCCAGCAGTGGGTGTGATTCATTGACTGGTAGCACCGTGTTTCCCCTTTCAAAGCACCTCCTTTATGTTTTCATTAGTGGCTCTTACCACGTCCCCCTTAGAATCGAGGGTACGCATTTCTCCACAATCGCTTCAGCATTTATTGTTTGCAGCATTTATGCTAATGGCCCTACTGGCTGCTGTGAGCTGATAGGTTTTTGTAATTTGGGTTTGCATGTATTTGAAAATTCGTAAAACTCATTATTTTTCTCCGCCGTTTTCTTTTCTGTTACAAAAAGGAAACAAATGGGAGTACATTATAACTCTGGAAACTGTCTTCTTAGAAGGTTGCCCTCTTTTGAATTTTTTGGTCGATTTTCCACCCCAGAGTTTTTTTAGAGAGCAGGTGTCATTTCCCGAACTGCAAGTTTGGTGAATATTTATTGACCTTTAGAAATGGGTTTAAAGCTGCTGTTGTGGGAAGTGGCCTCAAGCAGGCAGCATTTCTCCATTCCCAAATCTGGTTTCTAGGGCAGCAGAGCCTTTCTGGAAGTCGTGTTCCTAGGTTGTAAATTACATTGGAATGTGCATGGAGAAACCCCCATAAGTTTATGTCTCATTATTTCTTCTTGGTTTTAAAAATTTATTAATTGTGGTAAAGCTTAGAATATTGTTTGTCCTAGGTGTACACAATCTGGTTCATTTGTAGATTATATATGTCTATTCAAGTACAGATCCTCTTCCCATGTAAAATGTTACAGAATGTTCCGCAGACCTCCCTTGCTATATGGTCGGTCGTTTTGAGATATGTATATAATATGTGTTTGTATACATATAGTAACACTAATCTTAATTTATCCATTCCCCCCACCTTTCCTTTTAGATGAGCATAGTTTGTTTTCTAAGTCTGTGAGTGTCTTTCTCTGTGGAAATATGTTCATTTGTGTCAGTTATTAGATAACGCCTATAAGTGATATCATAGAATATAGGTCTTTTGCTTTCCGACTTACCTCATGTTTCATGATTATCTCCAGAGTCATTTGTGGTGCCTCAGAGAGCAATGGTTCATTGTTTTCCATGGCTAATATTCCATTGTGTACATGGACCACTTCTTCTTTATCCATTCACCTCTTGTTGGATATTTTGATTGCTTCACGGTCTTGGCTATTGTGAATAAGGCTGCACTGCAGCTTTTGCGGCCTGTGTCTTCTCGATTCTTGCCTTCTCAGGTGAGAGGTCCAATGGTGTGCCTGCTGGATTGAATGGTACCTCCATTTTTACTTTTAAACACAGCTCCTTTCTATTCTCATTATTGGCTGTTACCCTTTTACGTCTCAACAGCAGGTAGAGGGTTCACAGTTCTCTAAAACCCCTTCAGCATTTATTGTTCGTAGACTTTTTGCTGATGGTCAGTCGATTGGTGTAAGTTGAAAACTTTTTGTAGATTAGATTGCATGGGTCTAACACTCCCTGAGGTTGAGCTTTTATCCATTTTCCTTTTTTTTAAAAGAGCGTCAGTAAAACGTAACTCTTCATATTCTCTTCTTGAAACATTTGCCTGTTTTGAAATTTTTTGTCCATTCCCTACTTCAGCACAATTTTTTAGGGCAGGTGTCCTTACAGCCCTGAGTCCTTGTGAATGTTAAGTGACCATTAGCTGTGACTTTAAAGCTGCTCTTGCAGGAAACGGCCACAAGGTGGCAGCATTTCTCCTTTACCAAATTTGGTTACTAGGGAAACAGAGCCTTAATGGAAGTGGTGTTCTAGGTTGTAAATTAAAATGGAATGTGCCAGGAAAAAGCCCTTTAAGTTTATGTCTCATTACTTCTTGTTCATATTTGTAATTTACTTTTTATTTTTTATCCCAGCAAATTTGATTACAATGGTTTGTTTCTTCTTGGTGTGCAAGATGTGGTTCTTTCACACATATATGTGTATCTATTCTTCCTCGCATCCTTTTCCCATTTAGGTTATGACAGAATGTTGAGTATTCTTCTCCTGGTCTTCCGTACGCCTTTGGTGATTATATATTTCACATGGTATGTATATCTCTGTTAACCCCAATATGGTAATGTATCCAATCCTCATCCCTTTCTATTTGGTGAACCGTAAGTTTTCAAATGAATCTGCGATTGCCTCTCTCTGTTGAAATATCTTCATTGGTATCAATTTTTAAGTAACTCCTAAAAGTGGTATGATAGGATATGTGTCTTTTGCTTTCTCACTTACTACAGGTGGCATGATTACGTCTAGACTCATCTATGGTGCTGCAAATGGCATTGTTTCATTTTTTTCAGTAGCGAATATTCCATCTGTACATGGAGGAGTTCTTCTTTGTCCATCCTTCTGTTGGTGGCCTTTTTGGTTACTTCCATATCTTGGCTATTGTAATACTGTGCAATGCAGATTTCCTGCCTCTGTCTTTCCAATTCTCTCCTCTTAGATTATAGGTCGAGGAGTGGGCCTGCTGGATCATATGGTAGCTCAATGTTTACCTTTTTAAGGCACCTCCATTCTGTTCTAGTTCGTGGCCCTTTCCAAGTTACGTCCCCCTTGAAGTTGAGGGTATGCATTTCTCTACAACACCTTCAGCATTTATTGTTTGTAGTTTTCTTGCTGGTGGTTATTCTGACAAGTGTGATCTGATACCTCTTTGTGGTTGAATTCGCACGTGCCTCATAATCCATTGAAAATGAGCTTGAAGGCATGTCCTTTTTTATTTTTCAAGCTGTGATTACCCCTTAGTTCTTCAAAGTGTTCTCTTAAAGTATGTGTCACATTTTGAAATGTATTGGCCATTACCTCCCTCAAGACATTTTGAGGGCAGGTTTCATTTGCAGTTCTGCAGTACTTGTTCCTATGAAATGACCATTAGCACAGGCTTAAAGCTGTTTTTGCAGGTAACTGCCAGAGGGCAGCAGCCTTTCTATGTTCCCCACCCTGGTAACTCGGGAAAAGCCCTTGCACCCTGTGGTGTTTCTCGGTTATAAATTAGCGTGGAGTGTGCCTGGACAAACCCACACAAGCTGATGTCTCCTTACTTTCGTTGGATTTTTAAATGTAAGTTTTATTTTTTATTGGAGTAATTTTCCACTGTGTACGTGGACCACTTCTACTTTGTGCATTACTCGGTTGATGGACATTTTCATTGCTTCCAAGTGTTGGCTATGGTAAATATTGTTTTAGTGCAGGATTGCCAGCCTGTGACTTTTTGATTCTCATTTTCTCAGGTGATAGGCCAAGCAGTGGTTGTGATTGACTGACTGGTAGCACCGTGTTTCCCTTTTCAAAGCACCTTCTTTGTGTTTTCATTAGTGGCACTTACCACGTCCCCTTTAGAATCGAGGGTACACATTTCTCCACAATCGTTTCAGCATTTATTGTTTGCAGCATTTATGCTAATGGCCCTTCTGGCTGCTGTGAGCTGATAGGTTTTTGTAATTTGGGTTTGCATGTCTCTGAAAATTCCTAAAACTCATCATTTTTCTCCGCCGTTTTCTTTTCTGTTAAAAAAAGGAAACAGTTGGGAGTACAATATAACTCTTGATATGGTCTTCTTGGAAGGTTGCCCTCTTTTGAATTTTTTGGTCAATTTTCCACCCCAGAATTTTTTCAGAGAGCAGGTGTCATTTACCGAACTGCAAGTTTGGTGAATATTTAGTGACCTTTAGCAATGGGTTTAAAGCTGATTTGTGGGAAGTGGCCTCAAGCAGGCAGCATTTCTCCATTCCCAAATCTGGGTACTAGGGCAGCAGAGCCTTTCTGGAAGTCGTGTTCCTAGGTTGTAAATTACGTTGGAATGTGCATGGAGAAACGCCCCTAAGTTTATGTCTCATTATTTCTTCTTGGTATAATTTTTTTTTTTTAATTTGAGTAAAGCTTAGAATATTGTTTGTCCTAGGTGTACACAATCTGGTTCATTTGTAGATTATATATGTCTATTCAAGTACAGATCCTCTTCCCATGTAAAATGTTACACAGGGTTCTGCAGACCTCCCTTGCTATATGGTCGGTAGTTTTGAGATATGTATATAATATGTGTTTGTATACATATAGTAACACTAATCTTAATTTATCCATTCCCCCCACCTTTCCTTTTAGATGAGCATAGTTTGTTTTCTAAGTCTGTGAGTGTGTATCTCTGTGGAAATATGTTCATTTGTGTCAGTTATTAGATAACGCCTATAAGTGATATCATAGAATATAGGTCTTTTGCTTTCCGACTTACCTCATGATTCATGATTATCTAAAGACTCATTTGTGGTGCCTCAGAGAGCAATGGTTCATTGTTTTCCATGGCCAATATTCCATTGTGTACCTGGACCACTTCTTCTTTATCCATTCACCTCTTGTTGGATATTTTGATTGCTTCACGGTCTTGGCTATTGTGAATAAGGCTGCACTGCAGCTTTTGCGGCCTGTGTCTTCTCGATTCTTGTCTTCTCAGGTGAGAGGTCCAATGGTGTGCCTGCTGGATTGAATGGTACCTCCATTTTTACTTTTAAACACAGCTCCTTTCTGTTCTCATTATTGGCTGTTATCCTTTTACGTCTCACCAGCAGGTTGAGGGTACACAGTTCTGTAAAACCCCTTCAGCATTTATTTTTTGTAGACTTTTTGCTGATGGTCAGTCGACTGGTGTAAGTTGAAACTTTTTGTAGATTAGATTGCATGCGTCTAACACTCCCTGAGGTTGAGCTTTTATCCATGTTCCTTTTTTTTAAAAAAACAGTGTGAGTAAAACTTAACTCTTCATAATCTCTTCTTGAAACATTTGCCTGTTTTGAATTTTATTGTCCACTCCCTACTTCAGCACAATATTTTAGGGCAGGTGTCCTTTACAGCCCTGAGTCTTTGTGAATGTTAAGTGACCATTAGCTGTGAGTTTAAAGCTGCTCTTGCAGGTAACGGCCACAAGGTGGCATCATTTCTCCTTTACCAAATTTGGTTACGAGGGAAACAGAGCCTTAATGGAAGTGGTGTTCTAGGTTGTATATTAGAATGGAATATGCCAGGAAAAAGCCCTTTAAGTTTATGTCTCATTACTTCTTGTTCATATTTGTAATTTACGTTTTATTTTTTATCCCAGCAAATTTGATTACGATGGTTTGTTTGCTCTAGGTGTGCAAGATGTGGCTCTTTCACACATATACAGGTATCTATTCTTCCTCGCATCCTTTTCTCATGTAGGTTATGACGGAATGTTGAGTAGTCTTCTCCTGGTCTTCCGTACGTCTTTGGTGGTTATATATTTCACATGGTTTGTATATCTCTGTTAACCCCAATATGGTAATGTATCCAATCCTCATCCCTTTCTATTTGGTGAACCATAAGTTTTTAAATGAATCTGCGATTGCCTCTCTTTGTGGAAATATCTTCATTGGTATCAATTTTTAAGTAACTCCTAAAAGTGATATGATAGGATATGTGTCTTTTGCTTTCTCACTTACTACAGGTGGCGTGATTACGTCTAGACTCATCTATGGTGCTGCAAATGGCATTGTTTCATTTTTTCACTAGCTCATATTCCATCTGTACAGGTAGCAGTTCTTCTTTGTCCGCCCATCTGTCGGTGGACTTTTTGGTTACTTCCGTATCTTGGCTATTGTAATACTATGCAATGCAGATTTGCATACCTGTGTCCTTCCAATTCTGTCTTCTTAGTTTATAGGTCCAGGAATAGGTCTGCTGGATCCTATGGTAGCTCAATATTTACCTTTTAAAGGCACCTCTATTCTGTTCTCTTTAGTGGCTCTTTCCAGGTTACGTCCCATATAAAGTTGAGGGTATGCATTTCTTCCCAGCACCTTCAGCATTTATTCTTTGTAGTTTTTGCTGATGGTTATTCTGAGTGGTGTGAGCTGATACCTCTTTGTGGTTGAATTTGCATGTGTCTCATAATGCGTTGAAATTGAGCTTTTAGACATGTCCTTTTTATTTTTCCAGCTATGATTAGAGCTTATTTCTTCAAAGTGTTTTCTTAAAGTATGTGTCACCATTTGAAATATTTTGGCCATTACCTCCCTCAAGACATTTTGAGGGCAAGTTTCATTTACAGTTCTGCAGTACTTGTTCCTATGAAATGACCATTAGCACGGGCTTTAAAGCTGCTTTTGCAGGTAACTGCCAGAGGGCAGCAGCCTTTCTATGTTCCCCACCCTGGTAACTAGGGAAAAGCCCTTGCGGCCTGTGGTGTTTCTCGGTTAAAAATTAGAGTGGAGTGTGCCTGGAGAAACCCACACAAGCTGATGTCTCCTTACTTTTGTTGGATTTTTAAATGTAATTTTTATTTTTTATTGGAGTAATTTTCCACTGTGTACGTGGACCACTTCTACTTTGTGCATTCCTCGGTTGATGGACATTTTCATTTCTTCCAAGTGTTGGCTATGGTAAATATTGTTGGAGTGCAGGATTGCCAGCCTGTGACTTTTTGATTCTCATTTTCTCAGGTGATAGGCCCAGCAGTGGGTGTGATTCATTGACTGGTAGCATCGTGTTTCCCCTTTCAAAGCACCTCCTTTGTGTTTTCATTAGTGGCTCTTACCACGTCCCCCTTAGAATCGAGGGTACGCATTTCTCCACAATCGCTTCAGCATTTATTGTTTGCAGCATTTATGCTAATGGCCCTACTGGCTGCTGTGAGCTGATAGGTTTTTGTAATTTGGGTTTGCATGTATTTGAAAATTCGTAAAACTCATTATTTTTCTCCGCCGTTTTCTTTTCTGTTACAAAAAGGAAACAAATGGGAGTACATTATAACTCTGGAAACTGTCTTCTTAGAAGGTTGCCCTCTTTTGAATTTTTTGGTCGATTTTCCACCCCAGAGTTTTTTTAGAGAGCAGGTGTCATTTCCCGAACTGCAAGTTTGGTGAATATTTATTGACCTTTAGAAATGGGTTTAAAGCTGCTGTTGTGGGAAGTGGCCTCAAGCAGGCAGCATTTCTCCATTCCCAAATCTGGTTTCTAGGGCAGCAGAGCCTTTCTGGAAGTCGTGTTCCTAGGTTGTAAATTACATTGGAATGTGCATGGAGAAACCCCCATAAGTTTATGTCTCATTATTTCTTCTTGGTTTTAAAAATTTATTAATTGTGGTAAAGCTTAGAATATTGTTTGTCCTAGGTGTACACAATCTGGTTCATTTGTAGATTATATATGTCTATTCAAGTACAGATCCTCTTCCCATGTAAAATGTTACAGAATGTTCCGCAGACCTCCCTTGCTATATGGTCGGTCGTTTTGAGATATGTATATAATATGTGTTTGTATACATATAGTAACACTAATCTTAATTTATCCATTCCCCCCACCTTTCCTTTTAGATGAGCATAGTTTGTTTTCTAAGTCTGTGAGTGTCTTTCTCTGTGGAAATATGTTCATTTGTGTCAGTTATTAGATAACGCCTATAAGTGATATCATAGAATATAGGTCTTTTGCTTTCCGACTTACCTCATGTTTCATGATTATCTCCAGAGTCATTTGTGGTGCCTCAGAGAGCAATGGTTCATTGTTTTCCATGGCTAATATTCCATTGTGTACATGGACCACTTCTTCTTTATCCATTCACCTCTTGTTGGATATTTTGATTGCTTCACGGTCTTGGCTATTGTGAATAAGGCTGCACTGCAGCTTTTGCGGCCTGTGTCTTCTCGATTCTTGCCTTCTCAGGTGAGAGGTCCAATGGTGTGCCTGCTGGATTGAATGGTACCTCCATTTTTACTTTTAAACACAGCTCCTTTCTATTCTCATTATTGGCTGTTACCCTTTTACGTCTCAACAGCAGGTAGAGGGTTCACAGTTCTCTAAAACCCCTTCAGCATTTATTGTTCGTAGACTTTTTGCTGATGGTCAGTCGATTGGTGTAAGTTGAAAACTTTTTGTAGATTAGATTGCATGGGTCTAACACTCCCTGAGGTTGAGCTTTTATCCATTTTCCTTTTTTTTAAAAGAGCGTCAGTAAAACGTAACTCTTCATATTCTCTTCTTGAAACATTTGCCTGTTTTGAAATTTTTTGTCCATTCCCTACTTCAGCACAATTTTTTAGGGCAGGTGTCCTTACAGCCCTGAGTCCTTGTGAATGTTAAGTGACCATTAGCTGTGACTTTAAAGCTGCTCTTGCAGGAAACGGCCACAAGGTGGCAGCATTTCTCCTTTACCAAATTTGGTTACTAGGGAAACAGAGCCTTAATGGAAGTGGTGTTCTAGGTTGTAAATTAAAATGGAATGTGCCAGGAAAAAGCCCTTTAAGTTTATGTCTCATTACTTCTTGTTCATATTTGTAATTTACTTTTTATTTTTTATCCCAGCAAATTTGATTACAATGGTTTGTTTCTTCTTGGTGTGCAAGATGTGGTTCTTTCACACATATATGTGTATCTATTCTTCCTCGCATCCTTTTCCCATTTAGGTTATGACAGAATGTTGAGTATTCTTCTCCTGGTCTTCCGTACGCCTTTGGTGATTATATATTTCACATGGTATGTATATCTCTGTTAACCCCAATATGGTAATGTATCCAATCCTCATCCCTTTCTATTTGGTGAACCGTAAGTTTTCAAATGAATCTGCGATTGCCTCTCTCTGTTGAAATATCTTCATTGGTATCAATTTTTAAGTAACTCCTAAAAGTGGTATGATAGGATATGTGTCTTTTGCTTTCTCACTTACTACAGGTGGCATGATTACGTCTAGACTCATCTATGGTGCTGCAAATGGCATTGTTTCATTTTTTTCAGTAGCGAATATTCCATCTGTACATGGAGGAGTTCTTCTTTGTCCATCCTTCTGTTGGTGGCCTTTTTGGTTACTTCCATATCTTGGCTATTGTAATACTGTGCAATGCAGATTTCCTGCCTCTGTCTTTCCAATTCTCTCCTCTTAGATTATAGGTCGAGGAGTGGGCCTGCTGGATCATATGGTAGCTCAATGTTTACCTTTTTAAGGCACCTCCATTCTGTTCTAGTTCGTGGCCCTTTCCAAGTTACGTCCCCCTTGAAGTTGAGGGTATGCATTTCTCTACAACACCTTCAGCATTTATTGTTTGTAGTTTTCTTGCTGGTGGTTATTCTGACAAGTGTGATCTGATACCTCTTTGTGGTTGAATTCGCACGTGCCTCATAATCCATTGAAAATGAGCTTGAAGGCATGTCCTTTTTTATTTTTCAAGCTGTGATTACCCCTTAGTTCTTCAAAGTGTTCTCTTAAAGTATGTGTCACATTTTGAAATGTATTGGCCATTACCTCCCTCAAGACATTTTGAGGGCAGGTTTCATTTGCAGTTCTGCAGTACTTGTTCCTATGAAATGACCATTAGCACAGGCTTAAAGCTGTTTTTGCAGGTAACTGCCAGAGGGCAGCAGCCTTTCTATGTTCCCCACCCTGGTAACTCGGGAAAAGCCCTTGCACCCTGTGGTGTTTCTCGGTTATAAATTAGCGTGGAGTGTGCCTGGACAAACCCACACAAGCTGATGTCTCCTTACTTTCGTTGGATTTTTAAATGTAAGTTTTATTTTTTATTGGAGTAATTTTCCACTGTGTACGTGGACCACTTCTACTTTGTGCATTACTCGGTTGATGGACATTTTCATTGCTTCCAAGTGTTGGCTATGGTAAATATTGTTTTAGTGCAGGATTGCCAGCCTGTGACTTTTTGATTCTCATTTTCTCAGGTGATAGGCCAAGCAGTGGTTGTGATTGACTGACTGGTAGCACCGTGTTTCCCTTTTCAAAGCACCTTCTTTGTGTTTTCATTAGTGGCACTTACCACGTCCCCTTTAGAATCGAGGGTACACATTTCTCCACAATCGTTTCAGCATTTATTGTTTGCAGCATTTATGCTAATGGCCCTTCTGGCTGCTGTGAGCTGATAGGTTTTTGTAATTTGGGTTTGCATGTCTCTGAAAATTCCTAAAACTCATCATTTTTCTCCGCCGTTTTCTTTTCTGTTAAAAAAAGGAAACAGTTGGGAGTACAATATAACTCTTGATATGGTCTTCTTGGAAGGTTGCCCTCTTTTGAATTTTTTGGTCAATTTTCCACCCCAGAATTTTTTCAGAGAGCAGGTGTCATTTACCGAACTGCAAGTTTGGTGAATATTTAGTGACCTTTAGCAATGGGTTTAAAGCTGATTTGTGGGAAGTGGCCTCAAGCAGGCAGCATTTCTCCATTCCCAAATCTGGGTACTAGGGCAGCAGAGCCTTTCTGGAAGTCGTGTTCCTAGGTTGTAAATTACGTTGGAATGTGCATGGAGAAACGCCCCTAAGTTTATGTCTCATTATTTCTTCTTGGTATAATTTTTTTTTTTTAAATTTGAATAAAGCTTAGAATATTGTTTGTCCTAGGTGTACACAATCTGGTTCATTTGTAGATTATATATGTCTATTCAAGTACAGATCCTCTTCCCATGTAAAATGTTACACAGGGTTCTGCAGACCTCCCTTGCTATATGGTCGGTAGTTTTGAGATATGTATATAATATGTGTTTGTATACATATAGTAACACTAATCTTAATTTATCCATTCCCCCCACCTTTCCTTTTAGATGAGCATAGTTTGTTTTCTAAGTCTGTGAGTGTGTATCTCTGTGGAAATATGTTCATTTGTGTCAGTTATTAGATAACGCCTATAAGTGATATCATAGAATATAGGTCTTTTGCTTTCCGACTTACCTCATGATTCATGATTATCTAAAGACTCATTTGTGGTGCCTCAGAGAGCAATGGTTCATTGTTTTCCATGGCCAATATTCCATTGTGTACCTGGACCACTTCTTCTTTATCCATTCACCTCTTGTTGGATATTTTGATTGCTTCACGGTCTTGGCTATTGTGAATAAGGCTGCACTGCAGCTTTTGCGGCCTGTGTCTTCTCGATTCTTGTCTTCTCAGGTGAGAGGTCCAATGGTGTGCCTGCTGGATTGAATGGTACCTCCATTTTTACTTTTAAACACAGCTCCTTTCTGTTCTCATTATTGGCTGTTATCCTTTTACGTCTCACCAGCAGGTTGAGGGTACACAGTTCTGTAAAACCCCTTCAGCATTTATTTTTTGTAGACTTTTTGCTGATGGTCAGTCGACTGGTGTAAGTTGAAACTTTTTGTAGATTAGATTGCATGCGTCTAACACTCCCTGAGGTTGAGCTTTTATCCATGTTCCTTTTTTTTAAAAAAACAGTGTGAGTAAAACTTAACTCTTCATAATCTCTTCTTGAAACATTTGCCTGTTTTGAATTTTATTGTCCACTCCCTACTTCAGCACAATATTTTAGGGCAGGTGTCCTTTACAGCCCTGAGTCTTTGTGAATGTTAAGTGACCATTAGCTGTGAGTTTAAAGCTGCTCTTGCAGGTAACGGCCACAAGGTGGCATCATTTCTCCTTTACCAAATTTGGTTACGAGGGAAACAGAGCCTTAATGGAAGTGGTGTTCTAGGTTGTATATTAGAATGGAATATGCCAGGAAAAAGCCCTTTAAGTTTATGTCTCATTACTTCTTGTTCATATTTGTAATTTACGTTTTATTTTTTATCCCAGCAAATTTGATTACGATGGTTTGTTTGCTCTAGGTGTGCAAGATGTGGCTCTTTCACACATATACAGGTATCTATTCTTCCTCGCATCCTTTTCTCATGTAGGTTATGACGGAATGTTGAGTAGTCTTCTCCTGGTCTTCCGTACGTCTTTGGTGGTTATATATTTCACATGGTTTGTATATCTCTGTTAACCCCAATATGGTAATGTATCCAATCCTCATCCCTTTCTATTTGGTGAACCATAAGTTTTTAAATGAATCTGTGATTGCCTCTCTTTGTGGAAATATCTTCATTGGTATCAATTTTTAAGTAACTCCTAACAGTGATATGTTAGGATATGTGTCTTTTGCTTTCTCACTTACTACAGGTGGCGTGATTACGTCTAGACTCATCTATGGTGCTGCAAATGGCATTGTTTCATTTTTTCACTAGCTCATATTCCATCTGTACAGGTAGCAGTTCTTCTTTGTCCGCCCATCTGTCGGTGGACTTTTTGGTTACTTCCGTATCTTGGCTATTGTAATACTATGCAATGCAGATTTGCATACCTGTGTCCTTCCAATTCTGTCTTCTTAGTTTATAGGTCCAGGAATAGGTCTGCTGGATCCTATGGTAGCTCAATATTTACCTTTTAAAGGCACCTCTATTCTGTTCTCTTTAGTGGCTCTTTCCAGGTTACGTCCCATATAAAGTTGAGGGTATGCATTTCTTCCCAGCACCTTCAGCATTTATTCTTTGTAGTTTTTGCTGATGGTTATTCTGAGTGGTGTGAGCTGATACCTCTTTGTGGTTGAATTTGCATGTGTCTCATAATGCGTTGAAATTGAGCTTTTAGACATGTCCTTTTTATTTTTCCAGCTATGATTAGAGCTTATTTCTTCAAAGTGTTTTCTTAAAGTATGTGTCACCATTTGAAATATTTTGGCCATTACCTCCCTCAAGACATTTTGAGGGCAAGATTCATTTACAGTTCTGCAGTACTTGTTCCTATGAAATGACCATTAGCACGGGCTTTAAAGCTGCTTTTGCAGGTAACTGCCAGAGGGCAGCAGCCTTTCTATGTTCCCCACCCTGGTAACTAGGGAAAAGCCCTTGCGGCCTGTGGTGTTTCTCGGTTAAAAATTAGAGTGGAGTGTGCCTGGAGAAACCCACACAAGCTGATGTCTCCTTACTTTTGTTGGATTTTTAAATGTAATTTTTATTTTTTATTGGAGTAATTTTCCACTGTGTACGTGGACCACTTCTACTTTGTGCATTCCTCGGTTGATGGACATTTTCATTTCTTCCAAGTCTTGGCTATGGTAAATATTGTTGGAGTGCAGGATTGCCAGCCTGTGACTTTTTGATTCTCATTTTCTCAGGTGATAGGCCCAGCAGTGGGTGTGATTCATTGACTGGTAGCACCGTGTTTCCCCTTTCAAAGCACCTCCTTTGTGTTTTCATTAGTGGCTCTTACCACGTCCCCCTTAGAATCGAGGGTACGCATTTCTCCACAATCGCTTCAGCATTTATTGTTTGCAGCATTTATGCTAATGGCCCTACTGGCTGCTGTGAGCTGATAGGTTTTTGTAATTTGGGTTTGCATGTATTTGAAAATTCGTAAAACTCATTATTTTTCTCCGCCGTTTTCTTTTCTGTTACAAAAAGGAAACAAATGGGAGTACATTATAACTCTGGAAACTGTCTTCTTAGAAGGTTGCCCTCTTTTGAATTTTTTGGTCGATTTTCCACCCCAGAGTTTTTTTAGAGAGCAGGTGTCATTTCCCGAACTGCAAGTTTGGTGAATATTTATTGACCTTTAGAAATGGGTTTAAAGCTGCTGTTGTGGGAAGTGGCCTCAAGCAGGCAGCATTTCTCCATTCCCAAATCTGGTTTCTAGGGCAGCAGAGCCTTTCTGGAAGTCGTGTTCCTAGGTTGTAAATTACATTGGAATGTGCATGGAGAAACCCCCATAAGTTTATGTCTCATTATTTCTTCTTGGTTTTAAAAATTTATTAATTGTGGTAAAGCTTAGAATATTGTTTGTCCTAGGTGTACACAATCTGGTTCATTTGTAGATTATATATGTCTATTCAAGTACAGATCCTCTTCCCATGTAAAATGTTACAGAATGTTCCGCAGACCTCCCTTGCTATATGGTCGGTCGTTTTGAGATATGTATATAATATGTGTTTGTATACATATAGTAACACTAATCTTAATTTATCCATTCCCCCCACCTTTCCTTTTAGATGAGCATAGTTTGTTTTCTAAGTCTGTGAGTGTCTTTCTCTGTGGAAATATGTTCATTTGTGTCAGTTATTAGATAACGCCTATAAGTGATATCATAGAATATAGGTCTTTTGCTTTCCGACTTACCTCATGTTTCATGATTATCTCCAGAGTCATTTGTGGTGCCTCAGAGAGCAATGGTTCATTGTTTTCCATGGCTAATATTCCATTGTGTACATGGACCACTTCTTCTTTATCCATTCACCTCTTGTTGGATATTTTGATTGCTTCACGGTCTTGGCTATTGTGAATAAGGCTGCACTGCAGCTTTTGCGGCCTGTGTCTTCTCGATTCTTGCCTTCTCAGGTGAGAGGTCCAATGGTGTGCCTGCTGGATTGAATGGTACCTCCATTTTTACTTTTAAACACAGCTCCTTTCTATTCTCATTATTGGCTGTTACCCTTTTACGTCTCAACAGCAGGTAGAGGGTTCACAGTTCTCTAAAACCCCTTCAGCATTTATTGTTCGTAGACTTTTTGCTGATGGTCAGTCGATTGGTGTAAGTTGAAAACTTTTTGTAGATTAGATTGCATGGGTCTAACACTCCCTGAGGTTGAGCTTTTATCCATTTTCCTTTTTTTTAAAAGAGCGTCAGTAAAACGTAACTCTTCATATTCTCTTCTTGAAACATTTGCCTGTTTTGAAATTTTTTGTCCATTCCCTACTTCAGCACAATTTTTTAGGGCAGGTGTCCTTACAGCCCTGAGTCCTTGTGAATGTTAAGTGACCATTAGCTGTGACTTTAAAGCTGCTCTTGCAGGAAACGGCCACAAGGTGGCAGCATTTCTCCTTTACCAAATTTGGTTACTAGGGAAACAGAGCCTTAATGGAAGTGGTGTTCTAGGTTGTAAATTAAAATGGAATGTGCCAGGAAAAAGCCCTTTAAGTTTATGTCTCATTACTTCTTGTTCATATTTGTAATTTACTTTTTATTTTTTATCCCAGCAAATTTGATTACAATGGTTTGTTTCTTCTTGGTGTGCAAGATGTGGTTCTTTCACACATATATGTGTATCTATTCTTCCTCGCATCCTTTTCCCATTTAGGTTATGACAGAATGTTGAGTATTCTTCTCCTGGTCTTCCGTACGCCTTTGGTGATTATATATTTCACATGGTATGTATATCTCTGTTAACCCCAATATGGTAATGTATCCAATCCTCATCCCTTTCTATTTGGTGAACCATAAGTTTTCAAATGAATCTGCGATTGCCTCTCTCTGTTGAAATATCTTCATTGGTATCAATTTTTAAGTAACTCCTAAAAGTGGTATGATAGGATATGTGTCTTTTGCTTTCTCACTTACTACAGGTGGCATGATTACGTCTAGACTCATCTATGGTGCTGCAAATGGCATTGTTTCATTTTTTTCAGTAGCGAATATTCCATCTGTACATGGAGGAGTTCTTCTTTGTCCATCCTTCTGTTGGTGGCCTTTTTGGTTACTTCCATATCTTGGCTATTGTAATACTGTGCAATGCAGATTTCCTGCCTCTGTCTTTCCAATTCTCTCCTCTTAGATTATAGGTCGAGGAGTGGGCCTGCTGGATCATATGGTAGCTCAATGTTTACCTTTTTAAGGCACCTCCATTCTGTTCTAGTTCGTGGCCCTTTCCAAGTTACGTCCCCCTTGAAGTTGAGGGTATGCATTTCTCTACAACACCTTCAGCATTTATTGTTTGTAGTTTTCTTGCTGGTGGTTATTCTGACAAGTGTGATCTGATACCTCTTTGTGGTTGAATTCGCACGTGCCTCATAATCCATTGAAAATGAGCTTGAAGGCATGTCCTTTTTTATTTTTCAAGCTGTGATTACCCCTTAGTTCTTCAAAGTGTTCTCTTAAAGTATGTGTCACATTTTGAAATGTATTGGCCATTACCTCCCTCAAGACATTTTGAGGGCAGGTTTCATTTGCAGTTCTGCAGTACTTGTTCCTATGAAATGACCATTAGCACAGGCTTAAAGCTGTTTTTGCAGGTAACTGCCAGAGGGCAGCAGCCTTTCTATGTTCCCCACCCTGGTAACTCGGGAAAAGCCCTTGCACCCTGTGGTGTTTCTCGGTTATAAATTAGCGTGGAGTGTGCCTGGACAAACCCACACAAGCTGATGTCTCCTTACTTTCGTTGGATTTTTAAATGTAAGTTTTATTTTTTATTGGAGTAATTTTCCACTGTGTACGTGGACCACTTCTACTTTGTGCATTACTCGGTTGATGGACATTTTCATTGCTTCCAAGTGTTGGCTATGGTAAATATTGTTTTAGTGCAGGATTGCCAGCCTGTGACTTTTTGATTCTCATTTTCTCAGGTGATAGGCCAAGCAGTGGTTGTGATTGACTGACTGGTAGCACCGTGTTTCCCTTTTCAAAGCACCTTCTTTGTGTTTTCATTAGTGGCACTTACCACGTCCCCTTTAGAATCGAGGGTACACATTTCTCCACAATCGTTTCAGCATTTATTGTTTGCAGCATTTATGCTAATGGCCCTTCTGGCTGCTGTGAGCTGATAGGTTTTTGTAATTTGGGTTTGCATGTCTCTGAAAATTCCTAAAACTCATCATTTTTCTCCGCCGTTTTCTTTTCTGTTAAAAAAAGGAAACAGTTGGGAGTACAATATAACTCTTGATATGGTCTTCTTGGAAGGTTGCCCTCTTTTGAATTTTTTGGTCAATTTTCCACCCCAGAATTTTTTCAGAGAGCAGGTGTCATTTACCGAACTGCAAGTTTGGTGAATATTTAGTGACCTTTAGCAATGGGTTTAAAGCTGATTTGTGGGAAGTGGCCTCAAGCAGGCAGCATTTCTCCATTCCCAAATCTGGGTACTAGGGCAGCAGAGCCTTTCTGGAAGTCGTGTTCCTAGGTTGTAAATTACGTTGGAATGTGCATGGAGAAACGCCCCTAAGTTTATGTCTCATTATTTCTTCTTGGTATAATTTTTTTTTTTAAATTTGAGTAAAGCTTAGAATATTGTTTGTCCTAGGTGTACACAATCTGGTTCATTTGTAGATTATATATGTCTATTCAAGTACAGATCCTCTTCCCATGTAAAATGTTACACAGGGTTCTGCAGACCTCCCTTGCTATATGGTCGGTAGTTTTGAGATATGTATATAATATGTGTTTGTATACATATAGTAACACTAATCTTAATTTATCCATTCCCCCCACCTTTCCTTTTAGATGAGCATAGTTTGTTTTCTAAGTCTGTGAGTGTGTATCTCTGTGGAAATATGTTCATTTGTGTCAGTTATTAGATAACGCCTATAAGTGATATCATAGAATATAGGTCTTTTGCTTTCCGACTTACCTCATGATTCATGATTATCTAAAGACTCATTTGTGGTGCCTCAGAGAGCAATGGTTCATTGTTTTCCATGGCCAATATTCCATTGTGTACCTGGACCACTTCTTCTTTATCCATTCACCTCTTGTTGGATATTTTGATTGCTTCACGGTCTTGGCTATTGTGAATAAGGCTGCACTGCAGCTTTTGCGGCCTGTGTCTTTTCGATTCTTGTCTTCTCAGGTGAGAGGTCCAATGGTGTGCCTGCTGGATTGAATGGTACCTCCATTTTTACTTTTAAACACAGCTCCTTTCTGTTCTCATTATTGGCTGTTATCCTTTTACGTCTCACCAGCAGGTTGAGGGTACACAGTTCTGTAAAACCCCTTCAGCATTTATTTTTTGTAGACTTTTTGCTGATGGTCAGTCGACTGGTGTAAGTTGAAACTTTTTGTAGATTAGATTGCATGCGTCTAACACTCCCTGAGGTTGAGCTTTTATCCATGTTCCTTTTTTTAAAAAAAACAGTGTGAGTAAAACTTAACTCTTCATAATCTCTTCTTGAAACATTTGCCTGTTTTGAATTTTATTGTCCACTCCCTACTTCAGCACAATATTTTAGGGCAGGTGTCCTTTACAGCCCTGAGTCTTTGTGAATGTTAAGTGACCATTAGCTGTGAGTTTAAAGCTGCTCTTGCAGGTAACGGCCACAAGGTGGCATCATTTCTCCTTTACCAAATTTGGTTACGAGGGAAACAGAGCCTTAATGGAAGTGGTGTTCTAGGTTGTATATTAGAATGGAATATGCCAGGAAAAAGCCCTTTAAGTTTATGTCTCATTACTTCTTGTTCATATTTGTAATTTACGTTTTATTTTTTATCCCAGCAAATTTGATTACGATGGTTTGTTTGCTCTAGGTGTGCAAGATGTGGCTCTTTCACACATATACAGGTATCTATTCTTCCTCGCATCCTTTTCTCATGTAGGTTATGACGGAATGTTGAGTAGTCTTCTCCTGGTCTTCCGTACGTCTTTGGTGGTTATATATTTCACATGGTTTGTATATCTCTGTTAACCCCAATATGGTAATGTATCCAATCCTCATCCCTTTCTATTTGGTGAACCATAAGTTTTTAAATGAATCTGCGATTGCCTCTCTTTGTGGAAATATCTTCATTGGTATCAATTTTTAAGTAACTCCTAAAAGTGATATGATAGGATATGTGTCTTTTGCTTTCTCACTTACTACAGGTGGCGTGATTACGTCTAGACTCATCTATGGTGCTGCAAATGGCATTGTTTCATTTTTTCACTAGCTCATATTCCATCTGTACAGGTAGCAGTTCTTCTTTGTCCGCCCATCTGTCGGTGGACTTTTTGGTTACTTCCGTATCTTGGCTATTGTAATACTATGCAATGCAGATTTGCATACCTGTGTCCTTCCAATTCTGTCTTCTTAGTTTATAGGTCCAGGAATAGGTCTGCTGGATCCTATGGTAGCTCAATATTTACCTTTTAAAGGCACCTCTATTCTGTTCTCTTTAGTGGCTCTTTCCAGGTTACGTCCCACATAAAGTTGAGGGTATGCATTTCTTCCCAGCACCTTCAGCATTTATTCTTTGTAGTTTTTGCTGATGGTTCTTCTGAGTGGTGTGAGCTGATACCTCTTTGTGGTTGAATTTGCATGTGTCTCATAATGCGTTGAAATTGAGCTTTTAGACATGTCCTTTTTATTTTTCCAGCTATGATTAGAGCTTATTTCTTCAAAGTGTTTTCTTAAAGTATGTGTCACCATTTGAAATATTTTGGCCATTACCTCCCTCAAGACATTTTGAGGGCAAGTTTCATTTACAGTTCTGCAGTACTTGTTCCTATGAAATGACCATTAGCACGGGCTTTAAAGCTGCTTTTGCAGGTAACTGCCAGAGGGCAGCAGCCTTTCTATGTTCCCCACCCTGGTAACTCGGGAAAAGCCCTTGCACCCTGTGGTGTTTCTCGGTTATAAATTAGCGTGGAGTGTGCCTGGACAAACCCACACAAGCTGATGTCTCCTTACTTTCGTTGGATTTTTAAATGTAAGTTTTATTTTTTATTGGAGTAATTTTCCACTGTGTACGTGGACCACTTCTACTTTGTGCATTACTCGGTTGATGGACATTTTCATTGCTTCCAAGTGTTGGCTATGGTAAATATTGTTTTAGTGCAGGATTGCCAGCCTGTGACTTTTTGATTCTCATTTTCTCAGGTGATAGGCCAAGCAGTGGTTGTGATTGACTGACTGGTAGCACCGTGTTTCCCTTTTCAAAGCACCTTCTTTGTGTTTTCATTAGTGGCACTTACCACGTCCCCTTTAGAATCGAGGGTACACATTTCTCCACAATCGTTTCAGCATTTATTGTTTGCAGCATTTATGCTAATGGCCCTTCTGGCTGCTGTGAGCTGATAGGTTTTTGTAATTTGGGTTTGCATGTCTCTGAAAATTCCTAAAACTCATCATTTTTCTCCGCCGTTTTCTTTTCTGTTAAAAAAAGGAAACAGTTGGGAGTACAATATAACTCTTGATATGGTCTTCTTGGAAGGTTGCCCTCTTTTGAATTTTTTGGTCAATTTTCCACCCCAGAATTTTTTCAGAGAGCAGGTGTCATTTACCGAACTGCAAGTTTGGTGAATATTTAGTGACCTTTAGCAATGGGTTTAAAGCTGATTTGTGGGAAGTGGCCTCAAGCAGGCAGCATTTCTCCATTCCCAAATCTGGGTACTAGGGCAGCAGAGCCTTTCTGGAAGTCGTGTTCCTAGGTTGTAAATTACGTTGGAATGTGCATGGAGAAACGCCCCTAAGTTTATGTCTCATTATTTCTTCTTGGTATAATTTTTTTTTTTTTAATTTGAGTAAAGCTTAGAATATTGTTTGTCCTAGGTGTACACAATCTGGTTCATTTGTAGATTATATATGTCTATTCAAGTACAGATCCTCTTCCCATGTAAAATGTTACACAGGGTTCTGCAGACCTCCCTTGCTATATGGTCGGTAGTTTTGAGATATGTATATAATATGTGTTTGTATACATATAGTAACACTAATCTTAATTTATCCATTCCCCCCACCTTTCCTTTTAGATGAGCATAGTTTGTTTTCTAAGTCTGTGAGTGTGTATCTCTGTGGAAATATGTTCATTTGTGTCAGTTATTAGATAACGCCTATAAGTGATATCATAGAATATAGGTCTTTTGCTTTCCGACTTACCTCATGATTCATGATTATCTAAAGACTCATTTGTGGTGCCTCAGAGAGCAATGGTTCATTGTTTTCCATGGCCAATATTCCATTGTGTACCTGGACCACTTCTTCTTTATCCATTCACCTCTTGTTGGATATTTTGATTGCTTCACGGTCTTGGCTATTGTGAATAAGGCTGCACTGCAGCTTTTGCGGCCTGTGTCTTCTCGATTCTTGTCTTCTCAGGTGAGAGGTCCAATGGTGTGCCTGCTGGATTGAATGGTACCTCCATTTTTACTTTTAAACACAGCTCCTTTCTGTTCTCATTATTGGCTGTTATCCTTTTACGTCTCACCAGCAGGTTGAGGGTACACAGTTCTGTAAAACCCCTTCAGCATTTATTTTTTGTAGACTTTTTGCTGATGGTCAGTCGACTGGTGTAAGTTGAAACTTTTTGTAGATTAGATTGCATGCGTCTAACACTCCCTGAGGTTGAGCTTTTATCCATGTTCCTTTTTTTTAAAAAAACAGTGTGAGTAAAACTTAACTCTTCATAATCTCTTCTTGAAACATTTGCCTGTTTTGAATTTTATTGTCCACTCCCTACTTCAGCACAATATTTTAGGGCAGGTGTCCTTTACAGCCCTGAGTCTTTGTGAATGTTAAGTGACCATTAGCTGTGAGTTTAAAGCTGCTCTTGCAGGTAACGGCCACAAGGTGGCATCATTTCTCCTTTACCAAATTTGGTTACGAGGGAAACAGAGCCTTAATGGAAGTGGTGTTCTAGGTTGTATATTAGAATGGAATATGCCAGGAAAAAGCCCTTTAAGTTTATGTCTCATTACTTCTTGTTCATATTTGTAATTTACCTTTTATTTTTTATCCCAGCAAATTTGATTACGATGGTTTGTTTGCTCTAGGTGTGCAAGATGTGGCTCTTTCACACATATACAGGTATCTATTCTTCCTCGCATCCTTTTCTCATGTAGGTTATGACGGAATGTTGAGTAGTCTTCTCCTGGTCTTCCGTACGTCTTTGGTGGTTATATATTTCACATGGTTTGTATATCTCTGTTAACCCCAATATGGTAATGTATCCAATCCTCATCCCTTTCTATTTGGTGAACCATAAGTTTTTAAATGAATCTGCGATTGCCTCTCTTTGTGGAAATATCTTCATTGGTATCAATTTTTAAGTAACTCCTAAAAGTGATATGATAGGATATGTGTCTTTTGCTTTCTCACTTACTACAGGTGGCGTGATTACGTCTAGACTCATCTATGGTGCTGCAAATGGCATTGTTTCATTTTTTCACTAGCTCATATTCCATCTGTACAGGTAGCAGTTCTTCTTTGTCCGCCCATCTGTCGGTGGACTTTTTGGTTACTTCCGTATCTTGGCTATTGTAATACTATGCAATGCAGATTTGCATACCTGTGTCCTTCCAATTCTGTCTTCTTAGTTTATAGGTCCAGGAATAGGTCTGCTGGATCCTATGGTAGCTCAATATTTACCTTTTAAAGGCACCTCTATTCTGTTCTCTTTAGTGGCTCTTTCCAGGTTACGTCCCACATAAAGTTGAGGGTATGCATTTCTTCCCAGCACCTTCAGCATTTATTCTTTGTAGTTTTTGCTGATGGTTATTCTGAGTGGTGTGAGCTGATACCTCTTTGTGGTTGAATTTGCATGTGTCTCATAATGCGTTGAAATTGAGCTTTTAGACATGTCCTTTTTATTTTTCCAGCTATGATTAGAGCTTATTTCTTCAAAGTGTTTTCTTAAAGTATGTGTCACCATTTGAAATATTTTGGCCATTACCTCCCTCAAGACATTTTGAGGGCAAGATTCATTTACAGTTCTGCAGTACTTGTTCCTATGAAATGACCATTAGCACGGGCTTTAAAGCTGCTTTTGCAGGTAACTGCCAGAGGGCAGCAGCCTTTCTATGTTCCCCACCCTGGTAACTAGGGAAAAGCCCTTGCGGCCTGTGGTGTTTCTCGGTTAAAAATTAGAGTGGAGTGTGCCTGGAGAAACCCACACAAGCTGATGTCTCCTTACTTTTGTTGGATTTTTAAATGTAATTTTTATTTTTTATTGGAGTAATTTTCCACTGTGTACGTGGACCACTTCTACTTTGTGCATTCCTCGGTTGATGGACATTTTCATTTCTTCCAAGTCTTGGCTATGGTAAATATTGTTGGAGTGCAGGATTGCCAGCCTGTGACTTTTTGATTCTCATTTTCTCAGGTGATAGGCCCAGCAGTGGGTGTGATTCATTGACTGGTAGCACCGTGTTTCCCCTTTCAAAGCACCTCCTTTGTGTTTTCATTAGTGGCTCTTACCACGTCCCCCTTAGAATCGAGGGTACGCATTTCTCCACAATCGCTTCAGCATTTATTGTTTGCAGCATTTATGCTAATGGCCCTACTGGCTGCTGTGAGCTGATAGGTTTTTGTAATTTGGGTTTGCATGTATTTGAAAATTCGTAAAACTCATTATTTTTCTCCGCCGTTTTCTTTTCTGTTACAAAAAGGAAACAAATGGGAGTACATTATAACTCTGGAAACTGTCTTCTTAGAAGGTTGCCCTCTTTTGAATTTTTTGGTCGATTTTCCACCCCAGAGTTTTTTTAGAGAGCAGGTGTCATTTCCCGAACTGCAAGTTTGGTGAATATTTATTGACCTTTAGAAATGGGTTTAAAGCTGCTGTTGTGGGAAGTGGCCTCAAGCAGGCAGCATTTCTCCATTCCCAAATCTGGTTTCTAGGGCAGCAGAGCCTTTCTGGAAGTCGTGTTCCTAGGTTGTAAATTACATTGGAATGTGCATGGAGAAACCCCCATAAGTTTATGTCTCATTATTTCTTCTTGGTTTTAAAAATTTATTAATTGTGGTAAAGCTTAGAATATTGTTTGTCCTAGGTGTACACAATCTGGTTCATTTGTAGATTATATATGTCTATTCAAGTACAGATCCTCTTCCCATGTAAAATGTTACAGAATGTTCCGCAGACCTCCCTTGCTATATGGTCGGTCGTTTTGAGATATGTATATAATATGTGTTTGTATACATATAGTAACACTAATCTTAATTTATCCATTCCCCCCACCTTTCCTTTTAGATGAGCATAGTTTGTTTTCTAAGTCTGTGAGTGTCTTTCTCTGTGGAAATATGTTCATTTGTGTCAGTTATTAGATAACGCCTATAAGTGATATCATAGAATATAGGTCTTTTGCTTTCCGACTTACCTCATGTTTCATGATTATCTCCAGAGTCATTTGTGGTGCCTCAGAGAGCAATGGTTCATTGTTTTCCATGGCTAATATTCCATTGTGTACATGGACCACTTCTTCTTTATCCATTCACCTCTTGTTGGATATTTTGATTGCTTCACGGTCTTGGCTATTGTGAATAAGGCTGCACTGCAGCTTTTGCGGCCTGTGTCTTCTCGATTCTTGCCTTCTCAGGTGAGAGGTCCAATGGTGTGCCTGCTGGATTGAATGGTACCTCCATTTTTACTTTTAAACACAGCTCCTTTCTATTCTCATTATTGGCTGTTACCCTTTTACGTCTCAACAGCAGGTAGAGGGTTCACAGTTCTCTAAAACCCCTTCAGCATTTATTGTTCGTAGACTTTTTGCTGATGGTCAGTCGATTGGTGTAAGTTGAAAACTTTTTGTAGATTAGATTGCATGGGTCTAACACTCCCTGAGGTTGAGCTTTTATCCATTTTCCTTTTTTTTAAAAGAGCGTCAGTAAAACGTAACTCTTCATATTCTCTTCTTGAAACATTTGCCTGTTTTGAAATTTTTTGTCCATTCCCTACTTCAGCACAATTTTTTAGGGCAGGTGTCCTTACAGCCCTGAGTCCTTGTGAATGTTAAGTGACCATTAGCTGTGACTTTAAAGCTGCTCTTGCAGGAAACGGCCACAAGGTGGCAGCATTTCTCCTTTACCAAATTTGGTTACTAGGGAAACAGAGCCTTAATGGAAGTGGTGTTCTAGGTTGTAAATTAAAATGGAATGTGCCAGGAAAAAGCCCTTTAAGTTTATGTCTCATTACTTCTTGTTCATATTTGTAATTTACTTTTTATTTTTTATCCCAGCAAATTTGATTACAATGGTTTGTTTCTTCTTGGTGTGCAAGATGTGGTTCTTTCACACATATATGTGTATCTATTCTTCCTCGCATCCTTTTCCCATTTAGGTTATGACAGAATGTTGAGTATTCTTCTCCTGGTCTTCCGTACGCCTTTGGTGATTATATATTTCACATGGTTTCAATATCTCTGTTAACCCCAATATGGTAATGTATCCAATACTCATCCCTTTCTATTTGGTGAACCATAAGTTTTTAAATGAATATACGATTGCCTCTCAGAAGTGGTCCATGTACACAATGGAATATTAGCCATGGAAAACCTTGAAGCACTGCTCTTTGAGGCACCATAGATGAGCCTGGAGATAATCACAAAACATGAAGTAGGTCGGAAAGCCAAAGACCTATAGCCTATATTATCACTTATGGCATTATCTAATAACTGACACAGATGAACATATTTCCAAAGGGAAAGACACTCACAGGCTTAGAAAACAAACTATGCTCATCTAAAAGGAAAGGAGGGGGGAGATTGAGAAATGAAGATTAGTGTTACTATACATATACAAATACATATTATATCCATGTATCAAAAAGACCGAACATATAGCAAGGGAGGTCGACGGAACACTGTAATATTTTACATGGGAAGAGGATCCGTACATTCATAGACATACATAATGTACAAATGAACCAGATTGTGTACACCTAGGACAGACAATGTTCTAAACTTTACCCAGATTAAAAAAAAAATTTAAAAACCAAGAAGAAGTAATGAGACATAAACTTATGGGGATTTCTTCTGGCAAATTCCATTCTAATTTACAACCTAGGACAATGACTTCCAGAAAGGCTCTGCTGCCCTAGTACCCAGATTGGGGAATGGAGAAATGCTACCTCCTTGTGGCCGTTTCCCACAACAGCAGCTTTGAACCCACTGCAAAAGGTCACTAAATTTTCACCAACTCGCAGTTCTGTAAATGGCACCCGCCCTCCAGAAAATTTCTGCGGTCAAAAATCGACCAAAAAATTCAAAAGAGGGCAACCTTCGAAGAAGACAATTTCAAGAGCTATATTGTACTCACGTTTTTTTTCTTTTAAGAGAAAAGACAAAGGCGTAGGAATATGATGAATTTTAAAAATTTTAATGACATGCATACCCATATTACAAAACCTATCAGCTCAGAGCAGTCAGAATGGCCATTAGGAAAAATGCTGCAAAAAATAAATAGTGAAGGGAGTGTGGAGAAATGCGTACCATCGGTTGTAAGGGGGGGGCATGTAAAGAGCCACTAATGAAAACACAATGTAGGCGCTTTGAACAGGGAAACATTGAGCTACCAGTCAATCAAACACAACCACTGCTTGGCCTATCACCTGAGAAAATGTGAATCAAAAAGTCACAGGCTGGCAAACCTGTACGCCAGCAAGATTTACCATAGTCAGTACTTGGAAGCAATGAAAATGTCCATCAACCGAGGAATGCACCAAGAAGAAGTGGTCCACGTACACAATGGAATATTACTCTAATAATAAATATAAATTAAATTTAAAAACAAACAAAAGCAAGGAGACATCAACATTTGTGGGTTTATCCGGGCACATTGCACTCTAGTTTATAACCGAAGAACACCACTGGCCGGTAGTTCTGTTTCCCTGGTACCAGCATGGGGAACGTAGAAAGGCTGCCGCTCTCTGGCCGTTACCTGCAAAAGCAGGTTTAAAGCCTGAGCTAATGGTCACTTCATATGAACAAGTACTGCAGGGCTGTAAATGAAACCTGCCCTCAAAATATCTTGAGGGAGATAATGGCCAAAATATTTCAAATGGTGACACATACTTTAAGAAAACACTTTGAAGAAATAAGCTCTAATCACAGCTGGAAAAATAAAAAGGACATGTGTAAAAGCTCAATTTCAACGCATTATGAGACACATGCAAATTCAACCATAAAGAGGTATCAGCTCACACCACTCAGAATAACCATCAGCAAAAACTACAAAGAATAAATGCTGAAGGTGCTGGGAAGAAATGCATACCCTCAACTTTATGTGGGACGTAACCTGGAAAGAGCCACTAAAGAGAACAGAATAGAGGTGCCTTTAAAATGTAAACATTGAGCTACCATAGGATCCAGCAGACCTATTCCTGCACCTATAAACTAAGAAGACAGAATTGGAAGGACACAGGTACGCAAATCTGCATTGCATAGTATTCCCATAGCCAAGATATGGAAGTAACCAAAAAGTCCACCGACAGATGGGCGGACAAAGAAGAACTGCTACATGTACAGATGGAATATGAGCTTGTGAAAAAATGAAACAATGCCATTTGCAGCACCATAGATGAGTCTAGAAGTAATCACACCACTTGGAGTAAGTGAGAAAGCGAAAGACCCATATCCTATCATATCACATATAGGTGTTACCTAAAAAATGATACAAACAAAGATATTTCCACAGAGAAACACTATCATAGCTTCATTAAAAAAACTTATGGTTCACCAAATGGAAAGGTGTGAGGATTGGATACATTACCATATTGAGGTTAACAGAGAGATACAAACACATGTGAAATATATAATCACCAAAGACCTACGCAATACCAAGAGGAGACTACTCAACATTGTGTCATAACCGACATGGGAAAAGGATCCGAAGAAGAATAGATATATGCATATGTGTGAAAGAACCACATCTTGCACACCTAGAACAAAGAAAACATTGTAATCAAGTTTGCTGTGATAAAAAATAAAAATTAAGTTAAAAATACCAACAAGAAGTAATGAGACATAAACTTAAAGGGCTTTTTCCTCGCACATTCCATTCTAATTTACAACCTAGAACACCACTTCCAGTAAGGCTCTGTTGCCCTAGTAACCAGATTTGGTAAAGGAGAAATGCTGCCGCCTTGTGGCCGATTCCCGCAAGAGCAGCTTTTAACCCACAGCTAATGGTCACTTACCATTCACAAGGACTCAGGGCTGTAAAGGACACCTGCCCTAAAAAAGTGTGCTGGGGTAGGGAATGGATAAAAAAAAATTCAAAACACGCAGGATTTTCAAGATAGTATAAAGAGGTAAGTTTTACTCACTCTCTTTTTAAAGAAAGGAAAATGGATAAAAGTTCCACCTCAGGAAGTATTAGACTCATGCAATCTAATCTACAAAAAGTTTTCAACTCACACCAGTCGACTGACCATTGGCAAAAAGTCTACAAACAATAAATGCTGAAGAGGTTTTAGAGAACTGTGTATCCTCTAGCTGCTGGTGAGATGTAAAAGGGTTAAACGCTAATAATGAGAACAGAAAGGAGCTGCGTTGAAAAGGAAAAACTGAGGTACCATTCAATCCAGCAGGCGCACCAATGGGCCTCTCACCTGAGAAGACCAGAATGAAGAAGACCCGGGTTGCAAAAGCTGCACTGCAGCCTTATTCACAATAGACAAGACAGTGAAGCAACCAAAATGTCCATCAACAGATGAAAGGATAAAGAAGAAGTGGAGGTCCAAGTAGACAATGAATACTAGGCATGGAAAACAGTGAAACACTGCTCTTTGAGGCACCATAGATGATCTTGGAGATAATCACAGAACATGAGGTAAGTCGGAAAGCAAAAGTCCTATATCCTATGATATCACTTATAGGCGTTATCTAATAACGGACACAAATGAACATATTTCCACAAAGAAAGTCAATCACAGACTTATTTAAAAAAAAAAAAAAAACTATGCTTATCTAAAAGGAAAGGTGGGGGGGATGGATAAATGAAGATTAGCGTTACCATATGTATACAAATACATATTATATATATATATCAAAAAGACCGACCCTATAGCAAGGAAGGTTTACGGAACACTCTGTAATAATTTACAGGGGAAGAGGATCTCTACATAAATAGGTATATAGAATATGTAGATGGACCAGAGTGTGTACACCTTGGACAAGCAACATTCTAACCATTACCCCAATTGAAAAAATTAAAACAACGAACTAGGAGTAATGAGACATAAACTTATGGGGGGTTTTCCTGGCACATTCCATCCAAATTTACAACCTAGGCAAACGACTTCCAGAACGGCTCTGCTGCCCTAGTACCCAGATTTGGGAATGGAGAAATGCTGCATCCTTGTGGCCGTTTCCCACAACAGCAGCTTTAAACCCACTGCCAAAGGTCACTAAATATTCACCAATGGCAGTTCTGTAAATGGCACCTGCCCTCCAAAAAATACTGAGGTCGAAAATCGACCAAAAAATTCTAGAGTGCAACCTTCTAAAAAGAAAATTTGAAGAGGTATATTATACTCACAGTTTTTTTCTTTTTTCTTTTAACAGAAAAGAAAAAGGCGTGGACAAATGATGAATTGTAGGAATTTTGACAGGCATGTAAACCCAAATTACAAAAACCTATCAGCTCACACCAGTCAGAATGCCCATCAACAAAAATCCTGCAAACAATATATGCTGACGTGATTGTGGAGAAATGCGTCCCCTCGATTCTAAGTGGGACGTGGTAAGAGTCACTAATGAAAGGACAATTGAGGTGCCTTGAAAAGGTAAACGTTGAACTACCATAGCAGTCAATCAATCATACCCACTGCTGGGTCTATCACCTGAGAAAATGAAAATCAATAATCACAGGCTGGCAATCCTGCACTCCAGCAATATTTACCATAGGCAACACTTGGAAGCAACGGACATGTCCATCAACAGAGGAATGCACCAAGAAGAAGTGGTCCATGTACACAATGGAATATTAGCCATGGAAAACCTTGAAGCACTGCTCTTTGAGGCACCATAGATGAGCCTGGAGATAATCAAAAAACATGAAGTAGGTCGGAAAGCCAAAGACCTATAGCCTATATTATCACTTATGGCATTATCTAATAACTGACACAGATGAACATATTTCCAAAGAGAAAGACACTCACAGGCTTAGAAAACAAACTATGCTCATCTAAAAGGAAAGGAGGGGGGAAATTGAGAAATGAAGATTAGTGTTACTATACATATACAAATACATATTATATCCATGTATCAAAAAGACCGAACATATAGCAAGGGAGGTCGACGGAACACTGTAATATTTTACATGGGAAGAGGATCTGTACATTCATAGACATGCATAATGTACAAATGAACCAGAATGTGTACACCTAGGACAGACAATGTTCTAAATTTACCCAGATTAAAAAAAAAAATTTAAAAACCAAGAAGAAGTAATGAGATATAAACTTTTGGGGATTTCTCCTGGCAAATTCCATTCTAATTTACAACCTAGGACAATGACTTCCAGAAAGGCTCTGCTGCCCTAGTACCCAGATTGGGGAATGGAGAAATGCTACCTCCTTGAGGCCGTTTCCCACAACAGCAGCTTTGAACCCACTGCAAAAGGTCACTAAATTTTCACCAACTTGCAGTTCTGTAAATGGCACCCGCCCTCCAGAAAATTTCTGCGGTCAAAAATCGACCAAAAAATTCAAAAGAGGGCAACCTTCGAAGAAGACAATTTCAAGAGGTATATTGTACTCACGGTTTTTTCTTTTAAGAGAAAAGACAAAGGCGTAGGAATATGATGAATTTTAAAAATTTTAATGACATGCATACCCATATTACAAAACCTATCAGCACAGAGCAGTCAGAATGGCCATTAGGAAAAATGCTGCAAAAAATAAATGGTGAAGGGAGTGTGGAGAAATGCGTACCCTCGGTTGTAAGGGGGGGGCATGTAAAGAGCCACTAATGAAAACACAATGTAGGCGCTTTGAACAGGGAAACATTGAGCTACCAGTCAATCAATCACAACCACTGCTTGGCCTATCACCTGAGAAAATGAGAATCAAAAAGTCACAGGCTGGCAAACCTGTACGCCAGCAAGATTTACCATAGTCAGTACTTGGAAGCAATGAAAATGTCCATCAACCGAGGAATGCACCAAGAAGAAGTGGTCCACGTACACAATGGAATATTACTCTAATAATAAATATAAATTAAATTTAAAAACAAACAAAAGCAAGGAGACATCAACATTTGTGGGTTTATCCGGGCACATTGCACTCTAGTTTATAACCGAAGAACACCACTGGCCGGTAGGTCTGTTTCCCTGGTACCAGCATGGGGAACGTAGAAAGGCTGCCGCTCTCTGGCCGTTACCTGCAAAAGCAGGTTTAAAGCCTGAGCTAATGGTCACTTCATATGAACAAGTACTGCGGGGCTGTAAATGAAACCTGCCCTCAAAATATCTTGAGGGAGATAATGGCCAAAATATTTCAAATGGTGACACATACTTTAAGAAAACACTTTGAAGAAATAAGCTCTAATCACAGCTGGAAAAATAAAAAGGACATGTCTAAAAGCTCAATTTCAACGCATTATGAGACACATGCAAATTCAACCACAAAGAGGTATCAGCTCACACCACTCAGAATAACCATCAGCAAAAACTACAAAGAATAAATGCTGAAGGTGCTGGGAAGAAATGCATACCCTCAAATTTATGTGGGACGTAACCTGGAAAGAGCCACTAAAGAGAACAGAATAGAGGTGCCTTTAAAATGTAAACATTGAGCTACCATAGGATCCAGCAGACCTATTCCTGGACCTATAAACTAAGAAGACAGAATTGGAAGGACACAGGTACGCAAATCTGCATTGCATAGTATTCCCATAGCCAAGATATGGAAGTAACCAAAAAGTCCACCGACAGATGGGCGGACAAAGAAGAACTGCTACATGTACAGATGGAATATGAGCTTGTGAAAAAATGAAACAATGCCATTTGCAGCACCATAGATGAGTCTAGAAGTAATCACACCACTTGGAGTAAGTGAGAAAGCGAAAGACCCATATCCTATCATATCACATATAGGTGTTACCTAAAAAATGATACAAACAAAGATATTTCCACAGAGAAACACTATCATAGCTTCATTAAAAAAACTTATGGTTCACCAAATGGAAAGGTGTGAGGATTGGATACATTACCATATTGAGGTTAACAGAGAGATACAAACACATGTGAAATATATAATCACCAAAGACCTACGCAATACCAAGAGGAGACTACTCAACATTGTGTCATAACCGACATGGGAAAAGGATCCGAAGAAGAATAGATATATGCATATGTGTGAAAGAACCACATCTTGCACACCTAGAACAAAGAAAACATTGTAATCAAGTTTGCTGTGGTAAAAAATAAAAATTAAGTTAAAAATACCAACAAGAAGTAATGAGACATAAACTTAAAGGGCTTTTTCCTCGCACATTCCATTCTAATTTACAACCTAGAACACCACTTCCAGTAAGGCTCTGTTGCCCTAGTAACCAGATTTGGTAAAGGAGAAATGCTGCCGCCTTGTGGCCGATTCCCGCAAGAGCAGCTTTTAACCCACAGCTAATGGTCACTTACCATTCACAAGGACTCAGGGCTGTAAAGGACACCTGCCCTAAAAAAGTGTGCTGAGGTAGGGAATGGATAAAAAAAAAATTCAAAACACGCAGGATTTTCAAGATAGTATAAAGAGGTAAGTTTTACTCACTCTCTTTTTAAAGAAAGGAAAATGGATAAAAGTTCCACCTCAGGAAGTATTAGACTCATGCAATCTAATCTACAAAAAGTTTTCAACTCACACCAGTCGACTGACCATTGGCAAAAAGTCTACAAACAATAAATGCTGAAGAGGTTTTAGAGAACTGTGTATCCTCTAGCTGCTGGTGAGATGTAAAAGGGTTAAACGCTAATAATGAGAACAGAAAGGAGCTGCGTTGAAAAGGAAAAACTGAGGTACCATTCAATCCAGCAGGCGCACCAATGGGCCTCTCACCTGAGAAGACCAGAATGAAGAAGACCCGGGTTGCAAAAGCTGCACTGCAGCCTTATTCACAATAGACAAGACAGTGAAGCAACCAAAATGTCCATCAACAGATGAAAGGATAAAGAAGAAGTGGTGGTCCATGTAGACAATGAATACTAGGCATGGAAAACAGTGAAACACTGCTCTTTGAGGCACCATAGATGATCTTGGAGATAATCACAGAACATGAGGTAAGTCGGAAAGCAAAAGTCCTATATCCTATGATATCACTTATAGGCGTTATCTAATAACGGACACAAATGAACATATTTCCACAAAGAAAGTCAATCACAGACTTATTTAAAAAAAAAAACTATGCTTATCTAAAAGGAAAGGTGGGGGGGATGGATAAATGAAGATTAGCGTTACCATATGTATACAAATACATATTATATACATATATCAAAAAGACCGACCCTATAGCAAGGAAGGTTTACGGAACACTCTGTAATAATTTACAGGGGAAGAGGATCTCTACATAAATAGGTTTATAGAATATGTAGATGAACCAGAGTGTGTACACCTTGGACAAGCAACATTCTAACCATTACCCCAAATGAAAAAATTAAAACAACGAACTAGGAGTAATGAGACATAAACTTATGGGGGGTTTTCCTGGCACATTCCATCCAAATTTACAACCTAGGCAAACGACTTCCAGAACGGCTCTGCTGCCCTAGTACCCAGATTTGGCAATGGAGTAATGCTGCATCCTTGTGGTCGTTTCCCACAACAGCAGCTTTAAACCCACTGCCAAAGGTCACTAAATATTCACCAATGGCAGTTTTGTAAATGGCACCTGCCCTCCAAAAAATACTGAGGTCGAAAATCGACCAAAAAATTCTAGAGTGCAACCTTCCAAAAAGAAAATTTGAAGAGGTATATTATACTCACAGTTTTTTTATTTTTTCTTTTAACAGAAAAGAAAAAGGCGTGGACAAATGATGAATTGTAGGAATTTTGACAGGCATGTAAACCCAAATTACAAAAACCTATCAGCTCACACCAGTCAGAATGGCCATCAACAAAAATCCTGCAAACAATATATGCTGACGTGATTGTGGAGAAATGCGTCCCCTCGATTCTAAGGGGGACGTGGTAAGAGTCACTAATGAAAGGACAATTGAGGTGCCTTGAAAAGGTAAACGTTGAGCTACCATAGCAGTCAATCAATCATACCCACTGCTGGGTCTATCACCTGAGAAAATGAAAATCAATAATCACAGGCTGGCAATCCTGCACTCCAGCAATATTTACCATAGGCAACACTTGGAAGCAACGGACATGTCCATCAACAGAGGAATGCACCAAGAAGAAGTGGTCCATGTACACAATGGAATATTAGCCATGGAAAACCTTGAAGCACTGCTCTTTGAGGCACCATAGATGAGCCTGGAGATAATCAAAAAAAATGAAGTAGGTCGGAAAGCCAAAGACCTATAGCCTATATTATCACTTATGGCATTATCTAATAACTGACACAGATGAACATATTTCCAAAGAGAAAGACACTCACAGGCTTAGAAAACAAACTATGCTCATCTAAAAGGAAAGGAGGGGGGAAATTGAGAAATGAAGATTAGTGTTACTATACATATACAAATACATATTATATCCATGTATCAAAAAGACCGAACATATAGCAAGGGAGGTCGACGGAACACTGTAATATTTTACATGGGAAGAGGATCTGTACATTCATAGACATGCATAATGTACAAATGAACCAGATTGTGTACACCTAGGACAGACAATGTTCTAAATTTACCCAGATTAAAAAAAAAAATTAAAAACCAAGAAGAAGTAATGAGATATAAACTTATGGGGATTTCTCCTGGCAAATTCCATTCTAATTTACAACCTAGGACAATGACTTCCAGAAAGGCTCTGCTGCCCTAGTACCCAGATTGGGGAATGGAGAAATGCTACCTCCTTGAGGCCGTTTCCCACAACAGCAGCTTTGAACCCACTGCAAAAGGTCACTAAATTTTCACCAACTTGCAGTTCTGTAAATGGCACCCGCCCTCCAGAAAATTTCTGCGGTCAAAAATCGACCAAAAAATTCAAAAGAGGGCAACCTTCGAAGAAGACAATTTCAAGAGCTATATTGTACTCACGGTTTTTTCTTTTAAGAGAAAAGACAAAGGCGTAGGAATATGATGAATTTTAAAAATTTTAATGACATGCATACCCATATTACAAAACCTATCAGCTCAGAGCAGTCAGAATGGCCATTAGGAAAAATGCTGCAAAAAATAAATGGTGAAGGGAGTGTGGAGAAATGCGTACCCTCGGTTGTAAGGGGGGGGGCATGTAAAAAGCCACTAATGAAAACACAATGTAGGCGCTTTGAACAGGGAAACATTGAGCTACCAGTCAATCAATCACAACCACTGCTTGGCCTATCACCTGAGAAAATGAGAATCAAAAAGTCACAGGCTGGCAAACCTGTACGCCAGCAAGATTTACCATAGTCAGTACTTGGAAGCAATGAAAATGTCCATCAACCGAGGAATGCACCAAGAAGAAGTGGTCCACGTACACAATGGAATATTACTCTAATAATAAATATAAATTAAATTTAAAAACAAACAAAAGCAAGGAGACATCAACATTTGTGGGTTTATCCGGGCACATTGCACTCTAGTTTATAACCGAAGAACACCACTGGCCGGTAGGTCTGTTTCCCTGGTACCAGCATGGGGAACGTAGAAAGGCTGCCGCTCTCTGGCCGTTACCTGCAAAAGCAGGTTTAAAGCCTGAGCTAATGGTCACTTCATATGAACAAGTACTGCAGGGCTGTAAATGAAACCTGCCCTCAAAATATCTTGAGGGAGATAATGGCCAAAATATTTCAAATGGTGACACATACTTTAAGAAAACACTTTGAAGAAATAAGCTCTAATCACAGCTGGAAAAATAAAAAGGACATGTCTAAAAGCTCAATTTCAACGCATTATGAGACACATGCAAATTCAACCACAAAGAGGTATCAGCTCACACCACTCAGAATAACCATCAGCAAAAACTACAAAGAATAAATGCTGAAGGTGCTGGGAAGAAATGCATACCCTCAACTTTATGTGGGACGTAACCTGGAAAGAGCCACTAAAGAGAACAGAATAGAGGTGCCTTTAAAAGGTAAACATTGAGCTACCATAGCATCCAGCAGACCTATTCCTGCACCTATAAACTAAGAAGACAGAATTGGAAGGACACAGGTACGCAAATCTGCATTGCATAGTATTCCCATAGCCAAGATATGGAAGTAACCAAAAAGTCCACCGACAGATGGGCGGACAAAGAAGAACTGCTACATGTACAGATGGAATATGAGCTTGTGAAAAAATGAAACAATGCCATTTGCAGCACCATAGATGAGTCTAGAAGTAATCACGCCACTTGGAGTAAGTGAGAAAGCGAAATACCCATATCCTATCATATCACATATAGGTGTTACCTAAAAAATGATACAAACAAAGATATTTCCACAGAGAAACACTATCATAGCTTCATTAAAAAAACTTATGGTTCACCAAATGGAAAGGTGTGAGGATTGGATACATTACCATATTGAGGTTAACAGAGAGATACAAACACATGTGAAATATATAATCACCAAAGACCTACGCAATACCAAGAGGAGACTACTCAACATTGTGTCATAACCGACATGGGAAAAGGATCCGAAGAAGAATAGATATATGCATATGTGTGAAAGAACCACATCTTGCACACCTAGAACAAAGAAAACATTGTAATCAAGTTTGCTGTGATAAAAAATAAAAATTAAGTTAAAAATACCAACAAGAAGTAATGAGACATAAACTTAAAGGGCTTTTTCCTCGCACATTCCATTCTAATTTACAACCTAGAACACCACTTCCAGTAAGGCTCTGTTGCCCTAGTAACCAGATTTGGTAAAGGAGAAATGCTGCCGCCTTGTGGCCGATTCCCGCAAGAGCAGCTTTTAACCCACAGCTAATGGTCACTTACCATTCACAAGGACTCAGGGCTGTAAAGGACACCTGCCCTAAAAAAGTGTGCTGAGGTAGGGAATGGATAAAAAAAAAATTCAAAACACGCAGGATTTTCAAGATAGTATAAAGAGGTAAGTTTTACTCACTCTCTTTTTAAAGAAAGGAAAATGGATAAAAGTTCCACCTCAGGAAGTATTAGACTCATGCAATCTAATCTACAAAAAGTTTTCAACTCACACCAGTCGACTGACCATTGGCAAAAAGTCTACAAACAATAAATGCTGAAGAGGTTTTAGAGAACTGTGTATCCTCTAGCTGCTGGTGAGATGTAAAAGGGTTAAACGCTAATAATGAGAACAGAAAGGAGCTGCGTTGAAAAGGAAAAACTGAGGTACCATTCAATCCAGCAGGCGCACCAATGGGCCTCTCACCTGAGAAGACCAGAATGAAGAAGACCCGGGTTGCAAAAGCTGCACTGCAGCCTTATTCACAATAGACAAGACAGTGAAGCAACCAAAATGTCCATCAACAGATGAAAGGATAAAGAAGAAGTGGTGGTCCATGTAGACAATGAATACTAGGCATGGAAAACAGTGAAACACTGCTCTTTGAGGCACCATAGATGATCTTGGAGATAATCACAGAACATGAGGTAAGTCGGAAAGCAAAAGTCCTATATCCTATGATATCACTTATAGGCGTTATCTAATAACGGACACAAATGAACATATTTCCACAAAGAAAGTCAATCACAGACTTATTTAAAAAAAAAAACTATGCTTATCTAAAAGGAAAGGTGGGGGGGATGGATAAATGAAGATTAGCGTTACCATATGTATACAAATACATATTATATACATATATCAAAAAGACCGACCCTATAGCAAGGAAGGTTTACGGAACACTCTGTAATAATTTACAGGGGAAGAGGATCTCTACATAAATAGGTTTATAGAATATGTAGATGAACCAGAGTGTGTACACCTTGGACAAGCAACATTCTAACCATTACCCCAAATGAAAAAATTAAAACAACGAACTAGGAGTAATGAGACATAAACTTATGGGGGGTTTTCCTGGCACATTCCATCCAAATTTACAACCTAGGCAAACGACTTCCAGAACGGCTCTGCTGCCCTAGTACCCAGATTTGGCAATGGAGTAATGCTGCATCCTTGTGGTCGTTTCCCACAACAGCAGCTTTAAACCCACTGCCAAAGGTCACTAAATATTCACCAATGGCAGTTCTGTAAATGGCACCTGCCCTCCAAAAAATACTGAGGTCGAAAATCGACCAAAAAATTCTAGAGTGCAACCTTCCAAAAAGAAAATTTGAAGAGGTATATTATACTCACAGTTTTTTTCTTTTTTCTTTTAACAGAAAAGAAAAAGGCGTGGACAAATGATGAATTGTAGGAATTTTGACAGGCATGTAAACCCAAATTACAAAAACCTATCAGCTCACACCAGTCAGAATGGCCATCAACAAAAATCCTGCAAACAATATATGCTGACGTGATTGTGGAGAAATGCGTCCCCTCGATTCTAAGGGGGACGTGGTAAGAGTCACTAATGAAAGGACAATTGAGGTGCCTTGAAAAGGTAAACGTTGAGCTACCATAGCAGTCAATCAATCATACCCACTGCTGGGTCTATCACCTGAGAAAATGAAAATCAATAATCACAGGCTGGCAATCCTGCACTCCAGCAATATTTACCATAGGCAACACTTGGAAGCAACGGACATGTCCATCAACAGAGGAATGCACCAAGAAGAAGTGGTCCATGTACACAATGGAATATTAGCCATGGAAAACCTTGAAGCACTGCTCTTTGAGGCACCATAGATGAGCCTGGAGATAATCAAAAAACATGAAGTAGGTCGGAAAGCCAAAGACCTATAGCCTATATTATCACTTATGGCATTATCTAATAACTGACACAGATGAACATATTTCCAAAGAGAAAGACACTCACAGGCTTAGAAAACAAACTATGCTCATCTAAAAGGAAAGGAGGGGGGAAATTGAGAAATGAAGATTAGTGTTACTATACATATACAAATACATATTATATCCATGTATCAAAAAGACCGAACATATAGCAAGGGAGGTCGACGGAACACTGTAATATTTTACATGGGAAGAGGATCTGTACATTCATAGACATGCATAATGTACAAATGAACCAGATTGTGTACACCTAGGACAGACAATGTTCTAAATTTACCCAGATTAAAAAAAAAATTTAAAAACCAAGAAGAAGTAATGAGATATAAACTTATGGGGATTTCTCCTGGCAAATTCCATTCTAATTTACAACCTAGGACAATGACTTCCAGAAAGGCTCTGCTGCCCTAGTACCCAGATTGGGGAATGGAGAAATGCTACCTCCTTGAGGCCGTTTCCCACAACAGCAGCTTTGAACCCACTGCAAAAGGTCACTAAATTTTCACCAACTTGCAGTTCTGTAAATGGCACCCGCCCTCCAGAAAATTTCTGCGGTCAAAAATCGACCAAAAAATTCAAAAGAGGGCAACCTTCGAAGAAGACAATTTCAAGAGCTATATTGTACTCACGGTTTTTTCTTTTAAGAGAAAAGACAAAGGCGTAGGAATATGATGAATTTTAAAAATTTTAATGACATGCATACCCATATTACAAAACCTATCAGCTCAGAGCAGTCAGAATGGCCATTAGGAAAAATGCTGCAAAAAATAAATGGTGAAGGGAGTGTGGAGAAATGCGTACCCTCGGTTGTAAGGGGGGGGGCATGTAAAGAGCCACTAATGAAAACACAATGTAGGCGCTTTGAACAGGGAAACATTGAGCTACCAGTCAATCAATCACAACCACTGCTTGGCCTATCACCTGAGAAAATGAGAATCAAAAAGTCACAGGCTGGCAAACCTGTACGCCAGCAAGATTTACCATAGTCAGTACTTGGAAGCAATGAAAATGTCCATCAACCGAGGAATGCACCAAGAAGAAGTGGTCCACGTACACAATGGAATATTACTCTAATAATAAATATAAATTAAATTTAAAAACAAACAAAAGCAAGGAGACATCAACATTTGTGGGTTTATCCGGGCACATTGCACTCTAGTTTATAACCGAAGAACACCACTGGCCGGTAGGTCTGTTTCCCTGGTACCAGCATGGGGAACGTAGAAAGGCTGCCGCTCTCTGGCCGTTACCTGCAAAAGCAGGTTTAAAGCCTGAGCTAATGGTCACTTCATATGAACAAGTACTGCAGGGCTGTAAATGAAACCTGCCCTCAAAATATCTTGAGGGAGATAATGGCCAAAATATTTCAAATGGTGACACATACTTTAAGAAAACACTTTGAAGAAATAAGCTCTAATCACAGCTGGAAAAATAAAAAGGACATGTCTAAAAGCTCAATTTCAACGCATTATGAGACACATGCAAATTCAACCACAAAGAGGTATCAGCTCACACCACTCAGAATAACCATCAGCAAAAACTACAAAGAATAAATGCTGAAGGTGCTGGGAAGAAATGCATACCCTCAACTTTATGTGGGACGTAACCTGGAAAGAGCCACTAAAGAGAACAGAATAGAGGTGCCTTTAAAAGGTAAACATTGAGCTACCATAGCATCCAGCAGACCTATTCCTGCACCTATAAACTAAGAAGACAGAATTGGAAGGACACAGGTACGCAAATCTGCATTGCATAGTATTCCCATAGCCAAGATATGGAAGTAACCAAAAAGTCCACCGACAGATGGGCGGACAAAGAAGAACTGCTACATGTACAGATGGAATATGAGCTTGTGAAAAAATGAAACAATGCCATTTGCAGCACCATAGATGAGTCTAGAAGTAATCACGCCACTTGGAGTAAGTGAGAAAGCGAAATACCCATATCCTATCATATCACATATAGGTGTTACCTAAAAAATGATACAAACAAAGATATTTCCACAGAGAAACACTATCATAGCTTCATTAAAAAAACTTATGGTTCACCAAATGGAAAGGTGTGAGGATTGGATACATTACCATATTGAGGTTAACAGAGAGATACAAACACATGTGAAATATATAATCACCAAAGACCTACGCAATACCAAGAGGAGACTACTCAACATTGTGTCATAACCGACATGGGAAAAGGATCCGAAGAAGAATAGATATATGCATATGTGTGAAAGAACCACATCTTGCACACCTAGAACAAAGAAAACATTGTAATCAAGTTTGCTGTGATAAAAAATAAAAATTAAGTTAAAAATACCAACAAGAAGTAATGAGACATAAACTTAAAGGGCTTTTTCCTCGCACATTCCATTCTAATTTACAACCTAGAACACCACTTCCAGTAAGGCTCTGTTGCCCTAGTAACCAGATTTGGTAAAGGAGAAATGCTGCCGCCTTGTGGCCGATTCCCGCAAGAGCAGCTTTTAACCCACAGCTAATGGTCACTTACCATTCACAAGGACTCAGGGCTGTAAAGGACACCTGCCCTAAAAAAGTGTGCTGAGGTAGGGAATGGATAAAAAAAAAATTCAAAACACGCAGGATTTTCAAGATAGTATAAAGAGGTAAGTTTTACTCACTCTCTTTTTAAAGAAAGGAAAATGGATAAAAGTTCCACCTCAGGAAGTATTAGACTCATGCAATCTAATCTACAAAAAGTTTTCAACTCACACCAGTCGACTGACCATTGGCAAAAAGTCTACAAACAATAAATGCTGAAGAGGTTTTAGAGAACTGTGTATCCTCTAGCTGCTGGTGAGATGTAAAAGGGTTAAACGCTAATAATGAGAACAGAAAGGAGCTGCGTTGAAAAGGAAAAACTGAGGTACCATTCAATCCAGCAGGCGCACCAATGGGCCTCTCACCTGAGAAGACCAGAATGAAGAAGACCCGGGTTGCAAAAGCTGCACTGCAGCCTTATTCACAATAGACAAGACAGTGAAGCAACCAAAATGTCCATCAACAGATGAAAGGATAAAGAAGAAGTGGTGGTCCATGTAGACAATGAATACTAGGCATGGAAAACAGTGAAACACTGCTCTTTGAGGCACCATAGATGATCTTGGAGATAATCACAGAACATGAGGTAAGTCGGAAAGCAAAAGTCCTATATCCTATGATATCACTTATAGGCGTTATCTAATAACGGACACAAATGAACATATTTCCACAAAGAAAGTCAATCACAGACTTATTTAAAAAAAAAAACTATGCTTATCTAAAAGGAAAGGTGGGGGGGATGGATAAATGAAGATTAGCGTTACCATATGTATACAGATACATATTATATACATATATCAAAAAGACCGACCCTATAGCAAGGAAGGTTTACAGAACACTCTGTAATAATTTACAGGGGAAGAGGATCTCTACATAAATAGGTATATAGAATATGTAGATGAACCAGAGTGTGTACACCTTGGACAAGCAACATTCTAACCATTACCCCAATTGAAAAAATTAAAACAACGAACTAGGAGTAATGAGACATAAACTTATGGGGGGTTTTCCTGGCACATTCCATCCAAATTTACAACCTAGGCAAACGACTTCCAGAACGGCTCTGCTGCCCTAGTACCCAGATTTGGGAATGGAGAAATGCTGCATCCTTGTGGCCGTTTCCCACAACAGCAGCTTTAAACCCACTGCCAAAGGTCACTAAATATTCACCAATGGCAGTTCTGTAAATGGCACCTGCCCTCCAAAAAATACTGAGGTCGAAAATCGACCAAAAAATTCTAGAGTGCAACCTTCCAAAAAGAAAATTTGAAGAGGTATATTATACTCACAGTTTTTTTCTTTTTTCTTTTAACAGAAAAGAAAAAGGCGTGGACAAATGATGAATTGTAGGAATTTTGACAGGCATGTAAACCCAAATTTCAAAAACCTATCAGCTCACACCAGTCAGAATGGCCATCAACAAAAATCCTGCAAACAATATATGCTGACGTGATTGTGGAGAAATGCGTCCCCTCGATTCTAAGGGGGACGTGGTAAGAGTCACTAATGAAAGGACAATTGAGGTGCCTTGAAAAGGTAAACGTTGAGCTACCATAGCAGTCAATCAATCATACCCACTGCTGGGTCTATCACCTGAGAAAATGAAAATCAATAATCACAGGCTGGCAATCCTGCACTCCAGCAATATTTACCATAGGCAACACTTGGAAGCAACGGACATGTCCATCAACAGAGGAATGCACCAAGAAGAAGTGGTCCATGTACACAATGGAATATTAGCCATGGAAAACCTTGAAGCACTGCTCTTTGAGGCACCATAGATGAGCCTGGAGATAATCAAAAAACATGAAGTAGGTCGGAAAGCCAAAGACCTATAGCCTATATTATCACTTATGGCATTATCTAATAACTGACACAGATGAACATATTTCCAAAGAGAAAGACACTCACAGGCTTAGAAAACAAACTATGCTCATCTAAAAGGAAAGGAGGGGGGAAATTGAGAAATGAAGATTAGTGTTACTATACATATACAAATACATATTATATCCATGTATCAAAAAGACCGAACATATAGCAAGGGAGGTCGACGGAACACTGTAATATTTTACATGGGAAGAGGATCTGTACATTCATAGACATGCATAATGTACAAATGAACCAGATTGTGTACACCTAGGACAGACAATGTTCTAAATTTACCCAGATTAAAAAAAAAATTTAAAAACCAAGAAGAAGTAATGAGATATAAACTTATGGGGATTTCTCCTGGCAAATTCCATTCTAATTTACAACCTAGGACAATGACTTCCAGAAAGGCTCTGCTGCCCTAGTACCCAGATTGGGGAATGGAGAAATGCTACCTCCTTGAGGCCGTTTCCCACAACAGCAGCTTTGAACCCACTGCAAAAGGTCACTAAATTTTCACCAACTTGCAGTTCTGTAAATGGCACCCGCCCTCCAGAAAATTTCTGCGGTCAAAAATCGACCAAAAAATTCAAAAGAGGGCAACCTTCGAAGAAGACAATTTCAAGAGCTATATTGTACTCACGGTTTTTTCTTTTAAGAGAAAAGACAAAGGCGTAGGAATATGATGAATTTTAAAAATTTTAATGACATGCATACCCATATTACAAAACCTATCAGCTCAGAGCAGTCAGAATGGCCATTAGGAAAAATGCTGCAAAAAATAAATGGTGAAGGGAGTGTGGAGAAATGCGTACCCTCGGTTGTAAGGGGGGGGGCATGTAAAGAGCCACTAATGAAAACACAATGTAGGCGCTTTGAACAGGGAAACATTGAGCTACCAGTCAATCAATCACAACCACTGCTTGGCCTATCACCTGAGAAAATGAGAATCAAAAAGTCACAGGCTGGCAAAACTGTACGCCAGCAAGATTTACCATAGTCAGTACTTGGAAGCAATGAAAATGTCCATCAACCGAGGAATGCACCAAGAAGAAGTGGTCCACGTACACAATGGAATATTACTCTAATAATAAATATAAATTAAATTTAAAAACAAACAAAAGCAAGGAGACATCAACATTTGTGGGTTTATCCGGGCACATTGCACTCTAGTTTACAACCGAAAAACACCACTGGCCGGTAGGTCTGTTTCCCTGGTACCAGCATGGGGAACGTAGAAAGGCTGCCGCTCTCTGGCCGTTACCTGCAAAAGCAGGTTTAAAGCCTGAGCTAATGGTCACTTCATATGAACAAGTACTGCAGGGCTGTAAATGAAACCTGCCCTCAAAATATCTTGAGGGAGATAATGGCCAAAATATTTCAAATGGTGACACATACTTTAAGGAAACACTTTGAAGAAATAATCTCTAATCACAGCTGGAAAAATAAAAAGGACATGTCTAAAAGCTCAATTTCAACGCATTATGAGACACATGCAAATTCAACCATAAAGACGTATCAGCTCACACCACTCAGAATAACCATCAGCAAAAACTACAAAGAATAAATGCTGAAGGTGCTGGGAAGAAATGCATACCCTCAACTTTATGTGGGACGTAACCTGGAAAGAGCCACTAAAGAGAACAGAATAGAGGTGCCTTTAAAATGTAAACATTGAGCTACCATAGGATCCAGCAGACCTATTCCTGGACCTATAAACTAAGAAGACAGAATTGGAAGGACACAGGTACGCAAATCTGCATTGCATAGTATTCCCATAGCCAAGATATGGAAGTAACCAAAAAGTCCACCGACAGATGGGCGGACAAAGAAGAACTGCTACATGTACAGATGGAATATGAGCTTGTGAAAAAATGAAACAATGCCATTTGCAGCACCATAGATGAGTCTAGAAGTAATCACACCACTTGGAGTAAGTGAGAAAGCGAAAGACCCATATCCTATCATATCACATATAGGTGTTACCTAAAAAATGATACAAACAAAGATATTTCCACAGAGAAACACTATCATAGCTTCATTAAAAAAACTTATGGTTCACCAAATGGAAAGGTGTGAGGATTGGATACATTACCATATTGAGGTTAACAGAGAGATACAAACACATGTGAAATATATAATCACCAAAGACCTACGCAATACCAAGAGGAGACTACTCAACATTGTGTCATAACCGACATGGGAAAAGGATCCGAAGAAGAATAGATATATGCATATGTGTGAAAGAACCACATCTTGCACACCTAGAACAAAGAAAACATTGTAATCAAGTTTGCTGTGATAAAAAATAAAAATTAAGTTAAAAATACCAACAAGAAGTAATGAGACATAAACTTAAAGGGCTTTTTCCTCGCACATTCCATTCTAATTTACAACCTAGAACACCACTTCCAGTAAGGCTCTGTTGCCCTAGTAACCAGATTTGGTAAAGGAGAAATGCTGCCGCCTTGTGGCCGATTCCCGCAAGAGCAGCTTTTAACCCACAGCTAATGGTCACTTACCATTCACAAGGACTCAGGGCTGTAAAGGACACCTGCCCTAAAAAAGTGTGCTGAGGTAGGGAATGGATAAAAAAAAAATTCAAAACACGCAGGATTTTCAAGATAGTATAAAGAGGTAAGTTTTACTCACTCTCTTTTTAAAGAAAGGAAAATGGATAAAAGTTCCACCTCAGGAAGTATTAGACTCATGCAATCTAATCTACAAAAAGTTTTCAACTCACACCAGTCGACTGACCATTGGCAAAAAGTCTACAAACAATAAATGCTGAAGAGGTTTTAGAGAACTGTGTATCCTCTAGCTGCTGGTGAGATGTAAAAGGGTTAAACGCTAATAATGAGAACAGAAAGGAGCTGCGTTGAAAAGGAAAAACTGAGGTACCATTCAATCCAGCAGGCGCACCAATGGGCCTCTCACCTGAGAAGACCAGAATGAAGAAGACCCGGGTTGCAAAAGCTGCACTGCAGCCTTATTCACAATAGACAAGACAGTGAAGCAACCAAAATGTCCATCAACAGATGAAAGGATAAAGAAGAAGTGGTGGTCCATGTAGACAATGAATACTAGGCATGGAAAACAGTGAAACACTGCTCTTTGAGGCACCATAGATGATCTTGGAGATAATCACAGAACATGAGGTAAGTCGGAAAGCAAAAGTCCTATATCCTATGATATCACTTATAGGCGTTATCTAATAACGGACACAAATGAACATATTTCCACAAAGAAAGTCAATCACAGACTTATTTAAAAAAAAAAAAAACTTATCTTCTAAAAGGGGAAAAAGGTGGGGGGATGGATAAATGAAGATTAGCGTTACCATATGTATACAAATACATATTATATACATATATCAAAAAGACCGACCCTATAGCAAGGAAGGTTTACGGACACTCTGTAATAATTTACAGGGGAAGAGGATCTCTACATAAATAGGTTTATAGAATATGTAGATGAACCAGAGTGTGTACACCTTGGACAAGCAACATTCTAACCATTACCCCAAATGAAAAAATTAAAACAACGAACTAGGAGTAATGAGACATAAACTTATGGGGGGTTTTCCTGGCACATTCCATCCAAATTTACAACCTAGGCAAACGACTTCCAGAACGGCTCTGCTGCCTAGTACCCAGATTTGGCAATGGAGAAATGCTGCATCCTTGTGGTCGTTTCCCACAACAGCAGCTTTAAACCCACTGCCAAAGGTCACTAAATATTCACCAATGGCAGTTTTGTAAATGGCACCTGCCCTCCAAAAAATACTGAGGTCGAAAATCGACCAAAAAATTCTAGAGTGCAACCTTCCAAAAAGAAAATTTGAAGAGGTATATTATACTCACAGTTTTTTTCTTTTTTCTTTTAACAGAAAAGAAAAAGGCGTGGACAAATGATGAATTGTAGGAATTTTGACAGGCATGTAAACCCAAATTACAAAAACCTATCAGCTCACACCAGTCAGAATGGCCATCAACAAAAATCCTGCAAACAATATATGCTGACGTGATTGTGGAGAAATGCGTCCCCTCGATTCTAAGGGGGACGTGGTAAGAGTCACTAATGAAAGGACAATTGAGGTGCCTTGAAAAGGTAAACGTTGAGCTACCATAGCAGTCAATCAATCATACCCACATGCTGGGTCTATCACCTGAGAAAATGAAAATCAATAATCACAGGCTGGCAATCCTGCACTCCAGCAATATTTACCATAGGCAACACTTGGAAGCAACGGACATGTCCATCAACAGAGAATGCACCAAGAAGAAGTGGTCCATGTACACAATGGAATATTAGCCATGGAAAACCTTGAAGCACTGCTCTTTGAGGCACCATAGATGAGCCTGGAGATAATCACAAAACATGAAGTAGGTCGGAAAGCCAAAGACCTATAGCCTATATTATCACTTATGGCATTATCTAATAACTGACACAGATGAACATATTTCCATAGAGAAAGACACTCACAGGCTTAGAAAACAAACTATGCTCATCTAAAAGGAAAGGAGGGGGGAAATTGAGAAATGAAGATTAGTGTTACTATACATATACAAATACATATTATATCCATGTATCAAAAAGACCGAACATATAGCAAGGGAGGTCGACGGAACACTGTAATATTTTACATGGGAAGAGGATCCGTACATTCATAGACATACATAATGTACAAATGAACCAGATTGTGTACACCTAGGACAGACAATGTTCTAAACTTTACCCAGATTAAAAAAAAAAATTTAAAAACCAAGAAGAAGTAATGAGACATAAACTTATGGGGATTTCTCCTGGCAAATTCCATTCTAATTTACAACCTAGGACAATGACTTCCAGAAAGGCTCTGCTGCCCTAGTACCAGATTGGGGAATGGAGAAATGCTACCTCCTTGTGGCCGTTTCCCACAACAGCAGCTTTGAACCCACTGCAAAAGGTCACTAAATTTTCACCAACTCGCAGTTCTGTAAATGGCACCCGCCCTCCAGAAAATTTCTGCGGTCAAAAAATCGACCAAAAAATTCAAAAGAGGGCAACCTTCGAAGAAGACAATTTCAAGAGCTATATTGTACTCACGTTTTTTTTCTTTTAAGAGAAAAGACAAAGGCGTAGGAATATGATGAATTTTAAAAATTTTAATGACATGCATACCCATATTACAAAACCTATCAGCTCAGAGCAGTCAGAATGGTCATTAGGAAAAATGCTGCTAAAAATAAATAGTGAAGGAGTGTGGAGAAATGCGTACCCTCGGTTGTAAGGGGGCGGCATGTAAAGAGCCACTAATGAAAACACAATGTAGGCGCTTTGAACAGGGAAACATTGAGCTACCAGTCAATCAATCACAACCACTGCTTGGCCTATCACCTGAGAAAATGAGAATCAAAAAGTCACAGGCTGGCAAACCTGTACGCCAGCAAGATTTACCATAGTCAGCACTTGGAAGCAATGAAAATGTCCATCAACCGAGGAATGCACCAAGAAGAAGTGGTCCACGTACACAATGGAATATTACTCTAATAATAAATATAAATTAAATTTAAAAACAAACAAAAGCAAGGAGACATCAACATTTGTGGGTTTATCCGGGCACATTGCACACTGGTTTATAACCGAAGAACACCACTGGCCGGTAGGTCTGTTTCCCTGGTACCAGCATGGGGAACGTAGAAAGGCTGCCGCTCTCTGGCCGTTACCTGCTAAAGCAGGTTTAAAGCCTGAGCTAATGGTCACTTCATATGAACAAGTACTGCGGGGCTGTAAATGAAACCTGCCCTCAAAATATCTTGAGGGAGATAATGGCCAAAATATTCAAATGGTGACACATACTTTAAGAAAACACTTTGAAGAAATAAGCTCTAATCACAGCTGGAAAAATAAAAAGGACATGTCTAAAAGCTCAATTTCAACGCATTATGAGACACATGCAAATTCAACCACAAGGAGGTATCAGCTCACACCACTCAGAATAACCATCAGCAAAAACTACAAAGATAAATGCTGAAGGTGCTGGGAAGAAATGCATACCCTCAACTTTATGTGGGACGTAACCCTGGAAAGAGCCACTAAAGAGAACAGAATAGAGGTGCCTTTAAAATGTAAACATTGAGCTACCATAGGATCCAGCAGACCTATTCCTGGACCTATAAACTAAGAAGACAGAATTGGAAGGACACAGGTACCGAAATCTGCATTGCATAGTATTCCCATAGCCAAGATATGGAAGTAACCAGAAAGTCCACCGACAGATGGGCGGACAAAGAAGGACTGCTACATGTACAGATGGAATATGAGCTTGTGAAAAAATGAAACAATGCCATTTGCAGCACCATAGATGAGTCTAGAAGTATCACGCCACTTGGAGTAAGTGAGAAAGCGAAAGACCCATATCCTATCATATCACATATAGGTGTTACCTAAAAAATGATACAACAAAGATATTTCCACAGAGAAACACTATCATAGCTTCATTAAAAAAACTTATGGTTCACCAAATGGAAAGGTGTGAGATTGGATACATTACCATATTGAGGTTAACAGAGAGATACAAACACATGTGAAATATATAATCACCAAAGACCTACGCAATACCAAGAGGAGACTACTCAACATTGTGTCATAACCGACATGGGAAAAGGATCCGAAGAAGAATAGATATATGCATATGTGTGAAAGAACCACATCTTGCACACCTAGGACAAAGAAAACATTGTAATCAAGTTTGCTGTGGTAAAAAATAAAAATTAAGTTAAAAATACCAACAAGAAGTAATGAGACATAAACTTAAAGGGCTTTTTCCTCGCACATTCCATTCTAATTTACAACCTAGAACACCACTTCCAGTAAGGCTCTGTTGCCCTAGTAACCAGATTTGGTAAAGGAGAAATGCTGCCGCCTTGTGGCCGATTCCCACAAGAGCAGCTTTTAACCCACAGCTAATGGTCACTTACCATTCACAAGGACTCAGGGCTGTAAAGGACACCTGCCCTAAAAAAGTGTGCTGAGGTAGGGAATGGATAAAAAAAAATTCAAAACACGCAGGATTTTCAAGATAGTATAAAGAGGTAAGTTTTACTCACTCTCTTTTTAAAGAAAGGAAAATGGATAAAAGTTCCACCTCAGGAAGTATTAGACTCATGCAATCTAATCTACAAAAAGTTTTCAACTCACACCAGTCGACTGACCATTGGCAAAAAGTCTACAAACAATAAATGCTGAAGAGGTTTTAGAGAACTGTGTATCCTCTAGCTGCTGGTGAGATGTAAAAGGGTTAAACGCTAATAATGAGAACAGAAAGGAGCTGCGTTGAAAAGGAAAAACTGAGGTACCATTCAATCCAGCAGGCGCACCAATGGGCCTCTCACCTGAGAAGACCAGTATGAAGAAGACCCGGGTTGCAAAAGCTGCACTGCAGCCTTATTCACAATAGACAAGACAGTGAAGCAACCAAAATGTCCATCAACAGATGAAAGGATAAAGAAGAAGTGGTGGTCCATGTAGACAATGAATACTAGGCATGGAAAACAGTGAAACACTGCTCTTTGAGGCACCATAGATGATCTTGGAGATAATCACAGAACATGAGGTAAGTCGGAAAGCAAAAGTCCTATATCCTATGATATCACTTATAGGCGTTATCTAATAACGGACACAAATGAACATATTTCCACAAAGAAAGTCAATCACAGACTTATTTAAAAAAAAAAACTATGCTTATCTAAAAGGAAAGGTGGGGGGATGGATAAATGAAGATTAGCGTTACCATATGTATACAGATACATATTATATACATATATCAAAAAGACCGACCCTATAGCAAGGAAGGTTTACAGAACACCTCTGTAATAATTTACAGGGGAGAGGATCTCTACATAAATAGGTATATAGAATATGTAGATGAACCAGAGTGTGTACACCTTGGACAAGCAACATTCTAAACCATTACCCCAATTGAAAAAATTAAAACAACGAACCTAGGGAGTAATGAGACATAAACTTATGGGGGGTTTTCCTGGCACATTCCATCCAAATTTACAACCTAGGCAAACGACTTCCAGAACGGCTCTGCTGCCCTAGTACCCAGATTTGGGAAGGGAGAAATGCTGCATCCTTGTGGCCGTTTCCCACAACAGCAGCTTTAAACCCACTGCCAAAGGGTCACTAAATATTCACCAATGGCAGTTCTGTAAATGGCACCTGCCCTCCAAAAACTACTGAGGTCGAAATCGACCAAAAATTCTAGAGTGCAACCTTCCAAAAAGAAAATTTGAAGAGGTATATTATACTCACAGTTTTTTTTCTTTTTTCTTTTAACAGAAAAGGAAAAAGGCGTGGACAAATGATGAATTGTAGGAATTTTGACAGGCATGTAAACCCAAATTTCAAAAACCTATCAGCTCACACCAGTCAGAATGGCCCATCAACAAAAATCCTGCAAACAATATATGCTGACGTGATTGTGGAGAAATGCGTCCCCTCGATTCTAAGGGGGACGTGGTAAGAGTCACTAATGAAAGGACAATTGAGGTGCCTTGAAAAGGTAAACGTTGAGCTACCATAGCAGTCAATCAATCATACCCACTGCTGGGTCTATCACCTGAGAAAATGAAAATCAATAATCACAGGCTGGCAATCCTGCACTCCAGCAATATTTACCATAGGCAACACTTGGAAGCAACGGACATGTCATCAACAGAGGATGCACCAAGAAGAAGTGGTCCATGTACACAATGGAATATTAGCCATGGAAAACCTTGAAGCACTGCTCTTTGAGGCACCATAGATGAGCCTGGGAGATAATCAAAAAACATGAAGTAGGTCGGAAAGCCAAAGACCTA